>NC_142070.1:74767500-74955000 GCF_059756535.1 Pantherophis guttatus | reverse complement strand
TTTCTCCTTCTCTTCTACCCCTCGTGCTCTCTTTCCTGGTAACGGATTGTTTGCACAAGAAAGCCTCTCTAAAATTAACCAAGTTGGGCTCTGAAGTGGAATGTAGCAATCTGAAATAGTTCCCAGTCTTTTCACTGGGCCTAGGAAGCAATGATAATAGAATTCGCTGTGTCTGAACGCCAGCTGTGACCACATCCAGGAAACTTTCCACGGCCGGCCTTTAAAAAAAAAAAGTTTTCTTTGATATTTTCTTATAATTGGACACCGTGTTAAAGGGCCAATCATATTATCTTTATGCTCTTTCATCAACTCATTTGCAATGTTAAGTTATGGTTCATGCTAACTTCAAAGCTGGAAGACGTATTTTTTTCCGCTAGGAGGGCTGTCCATCAAATCATGTGCCAACATTTGATGCAGTGATGAAGCCAATCCGGCAATATTTTCCCATGCCTTCCTTTTTCTCCCAAACTGGAAACCTCAATGCACTCAACAGAGAAGTACCTCTGAAACAGGGGTGAAATCAGGGGTGGGTTCTAATTTTTTTTACTTCTGGTTCTGTGGGGGTGGCTTATTTTGTGGGCGTGGCTTGGTGGTGGTGGGGTAATGTGACTGGGTGGACGAGGCCAACTTTTTTTTTTTAAAAAAAAACTTTTAAAAACATTTTTTCTACAACCTTAAGAGGTTGCAGAAAACAATGCTTTGAAAAGCCTCTGCCAATCAGGCAACTCAGCTGGGATCGTCAGAGGCTTTTAAAAGCATTTTTTTTTTTTACCATCTCTTTGGCTGAAGAGGTTGCAGAAAAAAATGCTTTGAAAATTACAATTTTTACAATGCTTAACGCATTGTAATTTGCCCTGAGCCTCCGGAGAAGGGCGGCATATATATATATATAAAAGCCTCTGCCGATCCCAGCTGAGCCACGGGATCAACAGAGGCTTTTTTTTTTTTTTTTACTTTTAAAAGCATTTTTTCGGCTGAAGAGGTTGTAGAAAAAATGCTTTTAAAAGTAAAAAAAAAAAAAAAAGCCTCTGATGAGGTGGGGTAAGCAAGCGGCGACTGGGCCAGGAACCAGTTCAGGGGCGTGGCCAGCCAATGTTATTACCGGTTCTCCTAATTACTACAAATTTTTACGACCGGTTCTTGCGAACCGGTGTGAACCGGGAGCAACCCACCACTGGGTGAAATGCTCCCAGTTCGGACCAGATCGGCCGATCCGGTAGCGATGGTGGGTGTTTCGGAAGACCGGTAGCAAAAATCCCTGAAACCCCCCCCCATGCCCACCCAATCATCCGGTTCCCACTTGCCCACTTGGCAGCTTGCTGCTTCTTTCAGGCTCGCTCGCTTTTCCTGCCTTGCTTCATCTGCTGCAATCAATTGCATCAGCTAGCAACTCAATTTGCCTGCCTGCAATCAATCCAATTGGTGAGCAACTCAATCTGCCTGCCTTGTGCCTTCAATTTGGTTAAGTAACTAGGAGCTTTAAAAAAAAATAGTTAATTGGTTTTTTTTTTAGGAGGTTTTTTTTTTTTTAGACATTGCAATTTAAAGTTAAGGAAGTTTTAAATTTAGCTGCTTTTATCTAAAAATATAAATAAAATAAAATATTTGTGCAGCTTTCTGATATAATTTTGTGCCTTTTTCTCCAAGCTGGGAGAAAGACACTAGAAACATGGAGGCTGATTGGAAAGATGGTTTATTGATAAAGCAGAACCACATGGCTTTGTTGTTCTGGGCAGCTGACCAATCAGACTCCCATGCGCCCCTGTAGGGTTATGTAGGAGTCATAGCTGGCTCTATAGGCAAAGTACAAATCCTAGGTGTTTGTCTGAGCTGAGTTTGGTTGAAGTTTGGACTGCTCTGAAAGGCTGATGCAATGCAACGAAAGGTCTTGTGTTCTGAAAGAGTTTTGGGCAATTCCTATTGTGTCTTAACAGTTTTCATCCTGTTTTGACTCTTGGGTGAGGGTATTTGCTTATGAATAGAGCTATCTAGCTACTTGTCTTCTTTCAATAAGCTCTTTATCTCTTAAGTACTGACATCTGCTGTGGGCTATTAAGAAAAGATGGGGGCTGCTTCCTGCCTCTAAAACAAACCATGTTTCTCCATTTCTCAATTAAGGAAATATAATATTCAGCCTTTTTAATGTTTCCCAAAAATATTTCATTCTTCTGGGAGAGGGTTTCTGACTCCCTACAACCACTTGTCTCTAGAGAGCAATGCACCACCCAAAAAGTAGGCATTACAGTAAAGGATAAAACACAGCTTTTATGCCGAGTCTTTAATTATGATTATTTGAGTGAGCAGCTGGTTTATGCGGACACTGGGATGGGTGGATTGCATTAGCACTCTTATAATTTTAAAGGATTTTATGTTCACTTTTTAATAACCTGCTGGGAACCCTTGCCGAGTTGGAGCTATATAAATGCTGTCAATCAGTCTAGTCATAAATTGTTTAATGTCTCCTACACCATGAGTGCGCTGGAGGAAACCGTGCTATTATGTAACAAAGAAAGCCAAGATGGAAAGCTCTGAGTTTTTGTGGTGGACTCTAGAGCACGCGTGTCCAAAGTGGCAAGTGAAGCTATGTCGCCCAGCACGTGCAACCTTGCCTGTTTGTCTTCTGGGTTTCTGATGTGCGTGCACACGCGATGATCAGCTATCCTTCACGTGCGCAGCAGTGCTGAAAACCAGTGTGCGCATGCATGCCAGTCAGCTGATTTTCCGGTGCGTGTGCGGGCCAGAACCCGGATGTTTGGCTTTTCCAGAGCATGATCCCTTCGTGCGCATAGCAGTGCTGAAAACCGTCCTGCAAATGCACGCCAGCCAGCTGATCATTGGGCATGCATGCACCCTATAACCCGGAAGTTCAACTTTTCCAGAGCATGGTTGCAACAAGCTTGCACACGTCATGTCTCCGCGTGATGTTTTTGGCACTCGGCAGTACCTAGAGCAGTGATGGCAAACCTTTTCAGCACTTGGTTCACTACCACTGCTCTAGGCACTGATTTACAACCAACATTTCATTCTGCCACTGATTTCCATCGTCAAAACCTTGTTGAAGATTTTGATTTGTTGTTGTTGTTGCTGCTACTGTTTTTGAAGGGTTTTTCTCCCCCCAAAAAATTGTTTTTGAAGTATAGGAACTCCTGCTTCTGCAAAGGGTTGGACTAGAAGACTTCCAAGGTCTTTTCCAACTCTGTTATTCTGTTATTTGGTTTTGTTCAAGGTGTTTATCTTTGCCTGGAGATCTGGTATCTATTGAAAAAAATGTGCTTTCTGTTCAATTTAGTTAGTTGCATATGAGCCGAGGTGGTGCAGTGGTTAGAGTACTGTACTGCAGCTACTTCAGCTGACTGCTAGTTCAGCAGATCAGCAGATCAAATCTCACCGGCTCAAGGTTGACTCAGCCTTCCATCCTTCTGAGGTGGGTAAAATGAGGACCCAGATTGTTGGGGGCAATATGCTATTTGGTATACTGTCTATGGTGTAAGCCTCCCAGAGTCCTTGGAGAGTGGGCGAGAAATATGATTATTAATAATAATTTCATTCCCCCCCCCAATCTTTCTCTTAACCCTTGGTGTTCTCTGAGCTTGGTGGTTTTCTTGCAGACATTTTATTAGACAACTAGGCTGTCAGGGTTCTGATAGATGCCCTAATTAAATTGTGAATCTCGAGCCAAGCTTCAAAACTTTGTTGCTTGTATCTTTATGATTTATATTGACTGTTTCCTAATATGATTTGATTGCTTATTTGTACCCTATGACTATCATTAAATGTTGTATCTTATGATTCTTGATGAATGTATCTTTTCTTTTATGTACACTGAGAGCGTATGCACCAAGACAAATTCCTTGTGTGTCCAATCATACTCGGCCAATAAAAAATTCTATTCTATTCTATATTCTTAAAAAGAAATCCAGTTATTTATTAGAAGCTTCATGTTGGCGCGTTCCCAAGTGAAGCCATCTCTGACCCTATGTAGTTTACGCTCCAATTATGTCCCTGTTTCCCCCCTCCCCCCAGGGTGTTTCATCAATCACATTTGCCAACGGAGCAATTTCACAGGTTGTAGAGGTCACTCCCCTCCAGCTGCTGTAGGTAACCCTGGGATACAGCCTTGAGAGAAATAAGCGTGGAATGTGCATCTGTCTTTGGCTGCTGTGCCATTTCACTGGTTTCCCATCTCCCCTGGCCTATGGCAACTCGAGAGCAGGCCAGGGATGCTTTGCAAGTTGACATAATCAGTGCTAAGAGAGAATGGGGTGTGGAGGAGGAGGATTGTGGGAACTTTGATGCTCTCTGAGCTGGTTGTTTTCTTGCAGATGTTTCATTACACAACATCATCAGTGCTACCAATCTTAACTTCCTAACAATGGGGAAGTTGCTGGCAAGGCAAAGCCTTATCATTCCTTTCAGGTTTTTGGTGAGATGATTACTAACATGCTATGAATCATAGCAGACAGATAGCAATTGCAGCCGTTGGGATGGTATGGATATCACAACTGGCATCTTCTACGGTCCTGGGGGCCAAACTGTTTCTGGCAACGGGGGGGGGAGTCAAATGGGAAAGCTCTTATCCTGAAACCCCCCAGAAGCATATCTACCTCTTCTTCACCAAATAAATGATGTTAAAGTATAACCTACGTCTTAGTGAAGAAGGCAGGACATGGACTTTCTCTTTCAGCAGATTTAGGAAGAAATCTAAGGTCCCTGGTCCAAAGCTAGTCATGTTCCTATTTACTCATATGTTCAGAACATCTGCTGCGATGGACATAGACCTAATTTCATTAGAGAAAGAGTTACACAATGAGCAAGTGTGGCTATGCAATTAGATCGACTAGGAATGCAGTCCATAATCTTGACTGTCATGCTTATCCTGACTTGGACGTTTAGGAAAGAAGGATCCTCAACTCCGTTGTTTGAAAAGAAAGGTTCTTTGGCTGAAGTCAAGCAGTTATAGCAAAGGTAAAGCTGGATCTGGGTATTCCCCAATCAAAGCTTGCAATTTCCCCCTTTCCCTGGCCCTTCCCCTTGACCAGTCCATCAGTGTCCAATAGTATTCGTTTTTGAATTTTTGGGAATGGCTTTGAGATTTGATATCTCTTTGGTGTGGTTTTGCATTTCGTTCTCAGGCTCTTCCATTCATGGCTGGTCAGTTTATTCTGAGTTGATATCTCTGGTTCCTATCAGTCCACTCCTTTTTACTGCCTGTTCCCAGGCACATGCTTTACTTCCCTAATTGCCTTTCTTCCTCCTCCCTTGCATTTTATGTCAGGATGCTGGCAAAGAGAAGTATGCTGAAGTTGGCAGGTCTGACACTTGATCATGTTCCTTTTCTTTTTTCCTAACCTTTAACAGATAATTGTTTAAAGGGATAGTACCCCTTCCCTGTTTAAATATGACTCTTCTACATTAGACTTTGCTTTGAACCACTTTAAAAACCAAGTTGGACGCTCAACACCCTTTTTCTTCTGTTTGCTCATTACTGTACTGGCAAGATAAGCTATTAGAAATTCAGTTTATATAAATCACCACACAGAACAAACAAAGAGTACAGTCACCATGTGCTTTACTGCTCAACTATTTCACTGCAACAGGAAACGGGAAACTCTTAGAACAAAAGAGCATAGAGTATATACTATAGATCCAAACTAGTAAATACTGCCATCTACTGTCTGACTAGTACTGTAGTTGTTGCATAGAAATACTTTCCAACAATGAATTCCATAACGTAATCACAGTTGCAATGGTGGCATTAAGGAAGCAGAGGTTTCAAAGTCTGTGCCACTTTATCTGAGTTACACCCAAAGAATATTCAAATACTTTTCCAGCGGAGCAACAGCGAGATATGAGAATTCTGGCTGATAATGTTGTAATGCCTCAGGTTTTTAAGAACAGAAGAAAAGAATAATATTCTCGTCCATTCCAAGCCGACTAGCATCAATTCACAAAGTGCTTGCATTCCTGTATCTTGCATTAATGTCTAATGTTGGAATTGAAAATACAACAGGGCTTACCAAAAAGCAATGCTAACAATAATGGCATAAGAGATAAAATCTTCCGCGTACTTTAATTATAAAAAAAAAAATCTTAGTAATGCCACATCCCTGCAATTTGATGATTTAAAGGGCAATATTTACTTTTACAGTGGGAAAGCTAATGTAAAGTTGCATCAGGAGGTAGAAGAAGACAAATTGTGTGTGTCTGACAAAGGGAGAGTATATCTGAAGTGATAAAGATGAAGGTAAATTCCCTGTTATGTCATGCCAGATTCTGTTCTGTCCCCATCTCACACACGCACACAAACAGCCAGGAGTTAAATAAAACTGGCAGACAACAAATTCTTTTGATAAGAGGATTGGCAGCAACCCAGTAGCTGCTTCCCAAGAACTTTACTCATAAAGGGAGGGGTTGTTACTCCGACAGATAAACTCAAACAAGATACACACAGTTCAAGAATTGTCAAGTCCAGTCCGTATTAAATCCAAGGCAGATAACGTTGTTTCAAAGATACAATGTGACTCGCTAGTAGTTAGTTTTGTCCATCACAGAGTCTGAATGGCCACCTCACCCCCTTTTATCCCCTGTGGGGTGTGGTCCAGTGACTCAGCTTAATCTCTGGCACGCCTCCTTTTCTGCTGCGTGCGCTTGTCTCTCCGATGCTGGCATGGATCCAGCCAAGACTTATCTCCATCACTATCCGACTGCGAGGAGATACCTGGCTCCTGGCCAATCTCTTCTCCTTTAGGAGACACCTGAGGCATTGCCAGAGAGGAGGGTCCCGGAGAGGGAGGCCTGGCCAACTCCTCTCCTTCATGTTTGGAGCCTTCTCCCTCCGATAAGTCGGCCTTGGGGGACGGAGTCACAACAGATTCTAGGACTGTGATGGCAAACCTATGGCATGTGTGCCAGAGATGGCACACAGAGTCCTCTCTGTGGGCACACACACCATCACCAGCTACTCTTCTGATTTTCAGGCTGTTTTCTGGGCCTTTTGTGGCCCAAAAAATGACCTGAAAATGGCCCAAAAAATGGTCCAGAAAACAGCCCCAAAAAACAGCCTGAAAACGGCCCCAAAAATGGCCTGAAAATGGCCAAAAACTGCCCAAAAAACAAGCATGCACATTCCAGCCAGCTGATCTTCAGGTTTCCATGCTCTGGGGTGTGCAAAGACCAGCTGCCCAGCACCTCAGCACGCACACATGCACAAATATGCACGCATGTTCCAGTTTGGGCACTCGGTGCCAAAAAGGTTCACCATCACTGCTCTAGGAGGCAGTGCTGATCTCTCTTAGCCAAAGGAGCCATCATTGTCTGAGGATGCTTCCATGGTCCTGTGGCTAGTGTGACTATATGCTGAGGCACACAAAACACTGTTGCCTTCCCATGAAGTAGTACCTACATATCTACATACATTTGTATGCTTTCAAACTGTTAGGTCAGCAGGAGCTGGGATAAGAAATGAGAGTTCACCCATTGTATGGTGCCTGGGTCTTGAACCCAGGCTGGCAGCCGACAAGCTACTGAGCCATGGTATCCCCTTGAAGGGATAAAATTATCTTCCATTCAGGAAGATGACTCTTCAGTTGGGACTGCAGAATCCAAGGACATCTTCTGAAGCTGGTTGAATCTATTCCAGAAAGTTTTCCAGGCTGTCGCTCATCTTCCAAGTCAAGAGCCAACGTGTAGCATGGATTGCGGAGAGGTCAAAGATCTCATGGTAATCAAGCTTTGAGAAGCAAGCTGATAGTGTTGTCAGGACAGGCTAGTTATTAAGAGATGTCAGTTATTGAGGCCAAGGACTTTTCAATAGGAGCATAAGATAACCAGATCTGGAGTCAAAGCTTCAAAGAGCATAAAAATTCAGTCACGGGGATTTAAAGAGTCACAAGAATAGATGGTGAGGAAGACTAAAGAATAGCTTGATATAATAGATGATTAGGGGATTGGAGGCTAAAACATTTGATGAACGGTTGCAGGAACTGGGCGTGGCAAGTCTAGTGAAGAGAAGGACCAGGGGAGACATAATAGCAGTCTTCCAATATTTGAGAAACTGTCACAGAGAAGAGTGGGTCAAGCTATTTTCCAAAGCACCTGAAGACCAGACAAGGAATAAATGGATGGAAACTGAACAAGGAGAGAGTCAACCTAGAAATAAGGAGAAAATTTCTGACAGTGAGAACAATCAACCCATGGAACAGAAATTGCCTTCAGAAGTTGTGGGAGCTTCATCACTGGAAACTTTCAAGAAGGGACTGGACTGCCATATGTCAGAAATGGTGTAGGGTGTCCTGCTTGGGTGGGCAGGGGGGTGGACTAGATGACCTACAAGGTACCTTCCAACTCTGTTAATTTGTTAAATCTGTTAAAACTTCAGAAGTTGTGGGTTCTCCAACACTAGAGGCTTTTAAGAAGAGACTGGACAACCATTTTTCCAGAACGGGAACTCTATTTCCAACTCTATTATGCTATGTTCTATAGCCTGTTACCAGGTAAGTAACAGGTAAGCAGGTAAGTAACGACAACTTGATTTTTCGTGTCCTGGAAATAGATTATTGAAAAGTACAAGTGAAGTGAAGATAACCTTGCCTTACAATTAACTGTATTCTCTCCACCTCTCTTCAGATGACTGCAGACACACACTAGGCAAATTGGTCATATTCAGATCTTGCAAAATAGTTTGAAGAAGGAAAGGGGGAAAGCCTGCCTCTGTTCTGACCTAGGCTTCCTGAGTCAGTAAAACACACGAGTAGTCCCAAAAACCTCTTTTATTGCAACAGCTGTGAATTACGTTCATTCACAGATGAGTCCCAATTAGTTGTAAAGAGTCCTTCGGGATAATCACCCACCTTTATCTCCCTTGACCCGCTGCCAAAGACCTACTTGGCAAAGCCACACGGAGTCCAGAATCAAACAGAGCTTCAGGCTTTAAGCTGAACCGAATGAACAAACGTTGCTTCCTGCAAAGGCCCATGTGCCTTTGCTCCTCTTTTAAGTCTTATGGGAGGGGCAAATCATCTCCCAGATCTACTCCTGAGTCGTCCCTTTTGTTTTAGCTGCTCTTGCCTTCTGGCAGCTCTGAGAACAGGCTCCTCCTGTTCCTCTGCCTCATTGAGATCCGACTCTGGAGGCTCTGGAGGCAGCACATATCTCCCAGATGGTCCTTTCTCTGCCTCCGATGCAGAACCCTCGTCTGAGCCTTCCCCAGACTCCAGGACTGTCCTATGGTCCTCACCAGCCTCCTCACTGTCCGACTCGGCTGCCAGCTTTGCAGGCTGCTGGCGGACCACAACAGCCGCATGAAATCAGACTCAATAAAGCTTATAGCTTTTAATAATAATAATAAAAAAATAGCCAGACTATTGATTATTTGCCACTGCAGTCCAACGCACCCAAACAAAGCTGAAGAAACCTGGGTTAACATTGCTCTTCAGGAAGCATGAATTGCAATCTATTTAAATGTGACAAGGATTCTGTGGATCGATGAAATTCACTCCTTCCATCTGCAGCACAGAGCATGCAACTAATCAAATAGTTGTTTCCAAAAAAAACCCTGCATTTGCTGCTGAAATGAACATGCTGAACTAGCTAAAAGCATGTTTACAGCAAACTAGATAGCCTTCTTCCATGTACTATGATGTTGCCCACAGCTTAAAAATTATTTACTTTGCTCCATTAGCCCTAAATTATTTCCTACCTATTTATTGCTAAAGCATTTCTGCTTACACGAGGCCATTCTATTAGCATGCATGTAGTCTGCTAAGGAAATATGAATACTGAATTAACTTAAAGGAAGGCAGCATTTCTATTTTATAGAAGGATTGTTGGTTAAATGGCTTGAGGTTTATTGATTAGCCTCATTTAGACACACCGATATAGGATGTTAATCTAAACTTGTTGCAGAAAGAAACACTTTATATAGATACCATGTATCCCTGAAAATAAGACCGGGTCTTATATTAATTTTTGTTGCAAAAGATGCACTTATTTTCAGGTTAGGTCTTATTTTGGGGGAAATATGGTATTAAATATGTCCATCTGACTGATGATCTTAACTGTGGCTTATCTTTGGGGTAGGGCTTATATAATGAGCATTCTGAAAAAAATCATGCTAGGGCTTATTTTCCGGTTGGGTGTTATTTTTGGGGAAATATGGTACTAAATGCATCCATCTGACTGACGATCTTAACTGGGGCTTATTTTTGGGGTAGGGTTTATATTAAGAAAATCCTGAAAGATCATGCTAGGGCTTATATTCCGGTTGGGTGTTATTTTTGGGGAAATATGGTACTAAATGCGTCCATCTGATTGACGATCTTAACTGGGGCTTATTTTTGGAGTAGAGCTTATATTACGAACATCCTGAAAGTTCATGCTAGGGCTTATTTTCTGGTTGGGTGTTATTTTTGGGGAAACAAAATGTGTGTGTGTGTGTCTGTGTGCGTGCGTGTGTGTGTGCGTGCACACACACATGCTTCATTCTAAAAAGATACAGAATTAGCTAGGGAAAAAAAACCCTAAAATTTACAGGTAGTCCTCAACTTACAACAGTTTGTTGAGTGACCATTTGAAGTTACAATGTCACTAAAAGAAGTGATTTATGACCTTTTCTTACACTTATGACTGTTGCAGCATCCCCATGGCCTTGGGGTCAAAATTCAGATGCTTGGCAACTGGTTCATATTTATGACAGTTGCAGTGTCCCAGGGTCATGTCGTCCCCTTTTGCGACCTTCTGAAAAGCAAAGTCAGTGGGGAAGCCAGATTTACTTAACAACCGCATTACTTACTTAACAACCGCAATGGTTCACTTAACAACTGTGGTCGGAAAGATCGTAAAATGGGGCAAAACTCACTTGACAAATGTTTCACTTAGCAATGGAAATTTTGGGCTCCATTATGGTCATAAGTCAAGGACTACCTGTATGGAGTAGATGTTCTGACCTAGGCTTCCTGAGTCAGTAAAACACACGAGTAGCCCCAAAAATCTGTTTTGTTTTAACAGCTGTGAATTCTGACCATTCACAGATGAGTCCCAAATAGTTGTAAAGAGTCCTTCGGGGTAAGGCTGATAATCAGCCACCTTTATCTCCCTTGACACACTGCCAAAGACCTAATTGGCAAAGCCACATGGAATCCAGAATCAAACAGAGCTTCAGACCTTAAACTGCACAGAATTAACAACGTTGCTTCCTGCAAAGGCACACACGCTCCTCTTTTAAGTCTTATGGGAGGGGTGAATCATCTCCAAGCCCTACTCCCGAGTCATCCCTTTTGTTTTAGCTGTTCTTGCCTTTTGGCAGCTCTGCACATGGACGCACTGGGAACAGGCTCCCCCTGTTCCTCTGCCTCACTGAGGTCCGACTCTGGAGGCTCTAGAGGCAGCATGTACCTCCCAGATGGCCCTTTCTCTGCCTCCGATGCAGAGCCCTCATTCGAGCCTTCCCCAGACTCCAGGACTGGCCCATGTTCCTCCCCAGCCTCCTCACTGTCCGACTCTGCTGCCAGCTCCACAGGCTGCTGGTGGACCACAACAGTAGAATGTGTATTGAGTATTGCCCCCTCGTTCTCTTAAAAATCCTCAAAGAGGACAAGAATATCCTTTTTTTCCTAATCTGCAATTAATCCATCCCACACTTCAGACACACAACCCAGCTTGAGTTACATCTTCTTAAAGCTGTACAACAGCTTGGTGTATTGACCTGTCCAATCATTTCACTGTTAAACAGAATACCTTTCCAGACTGTAGGTAACGCACTTTCCTTGGAGACCATGAACACATATTTGCTTTAATAATTTATCTTCGCGGTACAAGTAAGCCATGCCTGACAGATTTATTAATGGACCCCACTGAGATTTCGGATGCACCTCTGGGGAGGAAAAAAATAGCCTCATGTATCCTCACCTGCTACAATACTATGTAACTCTTTGGGTTCTTAGAAATGCAGAGCTGAAGCATTTAATGGATCAGTTTGATAGAGAGATCTTTCCATTCTCACTTGAAAGTCAGCCATCTTGAACTCCACGGGATTTGCTAGCTGGTAGGTGCGTTTGTAGGGATTTCTGCCTTAATAAATTAGACTTCGGTTTCCAGAAAGGAACTATGCAGCGTAATGGTTAACAGCACTGGGTCAGAGGTGAGTTTCAGCAGGTTCTGACCAGTTCTGGAGAACCGATAGCAGAAATTTTGAGTAGTTCAGAGAACCGGTAGTAAAAATTCTGACTGTCCCTGCCCCCATCTATTCTCTGCCTCCTGAGTCCCAGATGATCAGGAGGAAATGGGGATTTTGCAGTAAACTTCCCCTGGAGTGGGGAGGGAATGGGGATTTTGGGGTATCCTTTGCCTGGAGTGGGGTGGGAATGGAGATTTTGCAGTATCCTTCCCCTGGAGTGGGGTGTGAATGGGGATTTTGGCAATATCCTTCCCCTGGGGTGGGGAGGGAATGGGGATTTTGCAGTATCTTTCCCCTGCCACGCCCACCAAGCCATGCCACGCCCACCAAGCCATGCCATGCCACGCCCACCAAGCCACGCCCACAGAACCACAGTAGTAAAAAAAATTGGAAACCCACCAGTGCTTTGGGTATGACATGAGAGATGATCTTTCATATCCTGTATTTGAGGTACATGCAAGGAAAGATCTTCTCCTATGTGTTGCTTAGCTCTGCAATAAAGAGCCTAAGAACATGTGTTCTGTTCCCACGCTTCAAACTTTTTGGATGTTGGTGAAAGTACATCTATTTCTCTACCATTTTAAATATAAAATTTAAAAGAGCAGATCTTCCTCCTTCTGTCCTGGCCACTTTTTACAGAGGCACGATTGAGAGCGTTTTAACAAACTGTATCATTTTTTTGGTTTGGTGGCAGCCATGCCTCAGATAGAAAGTCCATACAGAGAGTGGCAAGGACAGCAGAGAAGGTTATAGGAAGCTTACTTCCCATTATTCAGGATACTGCTTATAAGCACTATGGGCTTAGAGCTAGAAGCATTGTTAGAGACCCACAAACCCACTTCACGGTCTGTTTCTGTTACTCCCTTCCGGGATGAGGTTCCGACATATTTCTAGCAGGACTACCAGATTCTGTAACAGCTTTGTTTCCTAGGCCATCCATCTGTGAACTCACAAGATTCGTTTTTCTCACCGTGCACATGTATACATCTCAACTAGACTGTGTTTGTTTCTCTGTATCATATAATATATGTGGGTATATACATAATTATGTATGTATGTATGTATGTATGTATGTATGTATGTGTGTGTGTGTGTATGTATGTATGTATGTATGTATGTATTTATTTATTTAGTCATGTTTATATAGTGTATATCGGACATGGTGACCCTTTGAGAGCTGTATGGAATGAAATTTAATTTTAATATATGCTGATTAGTGTACATTCAAAGTGACAATAATTCTATTCTATTCTATTCTATTCTATTCTATTCTATTCTATTCTATTCTATTCTATTCTATTCTTTACAATGAATTCTATTCTGTTTTCTTCTGTTCTGTTCCGTTCCGTTCCATTATTCCATTATTCCATTATTCCATTATTCCATTATTCCATTATTCCATTATTCCAATATTCCAATATTCCAATATTCCAATATTCTATTCTATTCTATTCTATTCTATTCTATTCTATTCTATTCTATTCTATTCTATTCTATTCTTTACAATGAATTCTATTCTGTTTTCTTCTGTTCCGTTCCATTCCGTTCTATTCCATTATTCCATTATTCCATTATTCCATTATTCCATTATTCCATTATTCCATTATTCCCATATTCTATTCTATTCTATTCTATTCTATTCTATTCTATTCTATTCTATTCTATTCTATTCTATTCTATTCTATAAAACATTCGTTCTGTTCATCTAGTTCTGTTTTATACTTTATTTTTTATTGACATCAGCTGCCTTGAGTGCTAGAATAAATCAAAGATTAAATAAGTAATATATGCATAAAAATGAACAATTATTGACCTTATTTGCTTTTCTTTTAGCATTACACTAAGAGCATCTCCGAATAGTCCCTTGTTAGGCAGGATGTAGTCTTGTATTGATTACTAAATCAATTTCTATTGATTAAATGGTCTGTACGAGACCTATTTGGAAGCCAAGAAGAGTAACGTGTGGAAATGCTTGGTCCTACAAACCGTTGTTCTCGAAAAGCACCAACTTTGTTTGACAATGACTTCATGCCTTATTAACCAAGGAACCTCTAAGAAGGTTCCTACCCAGGTATCATGTAAAATGCGTGCATATTTTAGCATTATTCCAATTACACTACAACCTTTATTTTTTATTATTATTTTTTTCCCAATATTCCCACTGCATGTATGACTCCTTTTTGATCGGTTTGTTCTGGCTCATATTTACTCTGCTGCAGCCTGTTCAACCTGTTTGCACCCTGTTGCAAATAATTCATTTTTAATTCCATCAAAATAGCGTTTCGTGTTTTTTGCCTTTTAACTGTGCCTAGGTAACTTGGACTACATTCATTACAACAATGTGGTTTTTTCCCCCTCCTCTTTCCAGAAGTTATACAACATTTGGTTCTCATCCTGATTTTTGCAGCAATCATTTTTTTCCCATCTGCAGCATTTTTCAACTCATCATTTAAGCAAGAATTGGTCCCATTCCCCCCGCCCCCGGACTTGGTTTAATGTTCTATCAAGGTACATCAAATCATCCATGTGCTTTTTCTTTTCAACACTGATGGGTAATTTTCAAGCATTTGTTCTATTTTTCTTTTTCAGAAACAGCTACCTTGGATGTTGATACATTTATGTTCGGATCCATATTTTTTTTGTTATACCGGTCTGTTTAACCTTCCCTGCAATTTTGGGTGAGTCTCAGCCAAGCATATGGCATCATTTTAATTTTATTTACTTTTCAAATCTGGCATCATTTTAATTTTATTTAGTTTTCGAAAATGAAAATACCTTTCATATTTTATTTTTAATATAGCTGCCCCTCTCGCCAGGCACACAAGAGATCAACCCAAAGGTATAAATATCAGCAAATACAATTGTAAAAACTCCAATAATATATATACACCAAAAATCTATATTATGACCATGAATACAACCATAAATGCAAGAAGAATGAAAGTTGTCATTTCAAAATTTTGAAGAGTCTACATTATAAATGAAAGCAAGGCAAATGAAGGCACATTTACCATATTTTTGAATAGAATAGAATAGAATAGAATAGAATAGAATAGAATAGAATAGAATAGAATAGAATAGAATAGAATAGAATAGAATTTTTTTTTGGCCAAGTGTGATTGGACACACAAGAAATTTGTCTTGGTGAATATGCTCTCAGTGTACATAAAAGAAAAGATACGTTCATCAAGAATCATAAGGTACAACTCTTAATGATAGTCATAGGGTACAAATAAGCATCAAATCATACTAGGAAACAATCAATATAAATCATAAGGATACAGCAACAAGTTACAGTCATACAGTCAAAAGTGGGAGGAGATGGGTGATAGGAACGATGAGAAGATTAATAGTAATGCAGACTTAGTGAATAGTATGACAGTGTTGAGGGAATTATTTATTTAGCAGAGTGATGGCGTTCAGGGAAAAACTATTCTTGTGTTTAGTTGTTCTGATGTGCAGTGCTCTATAGCATCGTTTTGAGGGTAGGAGTTGAAACAATTTATGTCCAGGATGTGAGGGGTCTGTAAATATTTTCACAGCCCTCTTAAACTACATCTTTCACTCTCAAGACATGTAGGGCGATTTTTCCTCTCATCAGTTTTCAGTTTCTTTTTGCAGCGTTTTATAAGCAGTTTTTCCTTATTAGTACCTTCCACTTTATCCTTCCAGCAGTGACATAAATCTAGCATAAATCTACTGATTTTTGTGGCACTCTCTAGTAGATTACTTTTTACTTTGTTCCAAGTTGCTTTCCGATAACTTCAGAAAGAATACCACTAGAAAAAGTTGAAAGGATCTCGTTCCTCGGTTCTAATTTACATGAAAGCTGGGACATGACCACTGAAGTAAAGACAAGGATAGAGAAAGCTAGAACAGCATTCTTCAAAATGAAAAAGGTCTTCTGAGGTCACGACATAAGCCCAAGATTGAAAATCAGGCTTGTCAGATGTTACCTCTTTCCTATCTTGTTCTACGGAGTAGAGAGTTGGTCTTTGACAGAAAGTCACTTGAAGAGACTAGAAGCAGAGGAAGAACATCATGGCTTCAAAATCTAAGGGACTGGTTTGGACAAAATTTAACAGCACATTTTTGTGCGGCTGTTGATTAAAATAGGATTGCCAACATGATCACCAACGTCTGATGATGGATATGGAGGAAGAAGAAGAAGAAGAAGAAGAAGAAGAAGAAGAAGAAGAAGAAGAAGAAGAAGAAGAAGAAGAAGAAGAAGAAGAAGAAGAAGAAGAAGAAGAAGAAGAAGAAGAGAATATTAAAAACGATATAAAATATTTAATACTCCACATTATTACGGCAGCTAGACTAGCGTTAGCACAACTCTGGAAAATAGATCGTTTGCCAACTGACCAGGAGCTAATACAAAAATTCTATATATGTGCAGAGATGGACAAACTAACTTTAGAGTTACAGGACAAGGAAGACTCAAAATACTTTACAATATGGAATAGATGGTACCAGTGGGTAAACCAGAGGAGGGGGAATGGTTAAAGATTAAATTTGAAAGAAATCAACATAATTAAAAATAGCACTGTCAGATGGATAGAAAAGGAAATAAATCACTGTGTGTATGTATATATGTATATATAATAATAGAAAGTAGTCAATAGATGAAGTTGAGTACTGTATATATACTGTATATGTAATTTTGTCTTCGATTAAGAGAAACTTGTATGTTTTTCTTATATTTGTTTTAAATGTTTTTTTAAGAACGAATAAAGTTTGTTTTAAAATTAAAAAGAAGAAGAAGAAGAAGAAGAAGAAGAAGAAGAAGAAGAAGAAGCAGCTTTCATATCATCTTCCATCCATATCTATCTTTGAATACAAAACGTGGCCTGAAACGTTTGAAATTTTTTAGATAACCCCTGAGTTTTTTTCACATTCCACAATTCATGTCCACGTGCATTGCAGATGGTATCTGGCCTAGTGACCTTTGGGGCCCAACTGGGAAACACCCCAAGTCTTCTAGGGATTCAAATGAATTCCTGCTGAGATACCTCATTGTGCCATTTGTGTGTGTGTGTGTGTGTGTGTGTGTGTGTGTGTGTGTGTGTCCTGATAAAAATATGTTCATAAAGGCTTGCAATTTTCCACCTTCAATTTGTTATCCCAATAACACAGCTTTTGTCTCTTACAATTTTTGTGGCTTTTAATTTTACTTAGCCGCACGCGCCGTGGTCAATCTGAAATTGTGGTTAGAATGAAAAGCAACTGACAAATAAAAGCTAAAGCACCAGACATAAAGGCTTGTTTGCAGACAATGTTGAAGTCATAAAAGTTTTACAAAAACATAACCATCAACACGTTATGCATTGGTGTGTTTTTGAGCCCACTCAAGCAAGAACTGTTTTCTACTTGTGATCATGCAGATAATTACGGTACCTGTACTGTGTTTATTGCAGAGCGATTAATCACAATTGTATGATGAGATTATTTAATTCTCCATCAGCATCTCTTGGATAGGAACTAGAATTGCAGATCCGAGAGACAAATTGCCAGGAAAATATTGGCTCCCTGGAAAAGGATAACTCCATACATCATAATCCTAATGTTAGCAAATCTTGTTGTTCTGATGGTCTGTTAAATCCAGCAACTCATATCCAGGGCTGGGTGGCTGGGGGTTCGCAGGGGTTCGGAAGAACCTCTAGCTAAGATTCTGTGCAGTTCAGAGAACCCCCAAATCCCACTCCTGGCTGGCCCCGCCCACCCCACCTCGCCCCTCCTAGGAGTCCCCACACGGCCCGTTTTGGATGCAGGTAAGTTCAGGGAGCATGTGGAGGCTTGGGGAGGGCGAAAAATGGGCCTACTGGAAGTTTGGGAAGGCCGGAAATGGGCCTGTTTCCAGCCTCCAGAGGGCCTCCGGAGCCTGGGGAGGTTGTTTTCACTCTCCTGGAGACTCGAGGAAAGCCTCCGGAAACCGGGGAGAGCAAAAACGCACCCCCTGCCGTGGTTTAGGAGGACCACTAGGCCACGCCCATCATGGCTATGCCCACCCAGCAACCAGGCAGAAAACCCCTTGATAAAATTTTTGAAGCCCACCCCTGGGGATAAGCTGGTTCTTAGGGGAACTTCTGAAAGTGGATAATCATATATATTGTGTAATCATCTGGTCCCAATCTAGTAATCTAGCTCGAACAGGATTCTTCAAAATGAAAAACGTCTTCTGCAGTCACGACATAAGCCTAAGACTGAAAATCAGGCTTGTCAGATGTTACCTCTTTCCTATCCTGCTCTACGGAGTGGAGAGTTGGTCTCTGACAGAAAGCCACTTGAAGAAACTAGAAGCATTTGAAATGTGGATTTACAGACGGCTGTTACGTATAAACTGGGTTAACAAAATCACAAGTGAGGAGGTGATAAGCCTCCTGGGAAAGCAAAGGGAAATCATCAAAGCCATTAAAAAGCGAAAGTTAGAGCATTTTAGACATGTGATGCGACACCCAGAAAAATACGGCATCCTTCACTTAATCCTCCAGGGAAAGATTGAAGGCAAATGAGGTCCAGGCAGAAGAAGAACATCATGGCTTCAAAATCTAAGGGACTGGTTTGGACAAAACTCAGCAGCACTTTTTCATAGGGCTGTTGACACAATAGGATCGCCAATGTCCGATGACGGATATGGCACAAGAAGAAGAAAAATACTGACTACGGTATTTTTAAAAAAATCAATTACAAATGCTTTTCTTTTTTTAATTTTTTTTTTTTTTTTTTTGTGGAGAGTCAGAATGAAAGAGATTGAAAAGGCTTGACATTTCGGAATAAGAAGCAAAAAGAAGCTACCTTAGTCATGCGTAGTTTCAGCCTTTGCCAATCTCTGCTAACGGAATCTTAAAAGCTTCAAGGGATAGTAATATTTTTTTTCTATATTATCAATCAGAATTTAGAAGAGCTTTCCCCCATCTGACTTGCAGCTAAGCACACAGAGGGGAAAGGCAGATAGAGAGAATAAATTTTACAGCAATGCATCTTTCCCTAATAGAGCTGAGCCAGTAATGAGAAGATGTACAATGCTGAGGCAACGCATCGTTTCTGCTGCGGAGAACACATTTAAACAAATACCGTACTGACTTCAGCTCTTCCCCTCTTTCTCTATTCACAAGAGACAGATTGTACATCTTTATGATCGATAGATCCAGATAAATTATTCATTATGAAATTCATTGATTGGATTCACTTCAGGGTTTTGTGTGTGTGTGTGTGTGTGTGTATTAAAAAATACTCTGATGATGTCAGCAGATGGCTGACGAAAGCTTAGTAAAATAAAATTTTAATTCTTTTAAAATTTTAAAATCTTAAGTTCCGGAGTTCGCAGTATGTCTGCTTCTTTTTTTACTAATATACCTGGAACTTGTATTTTTATATACAGAATGGAATGGAATGGAATGGAATGGAATGGAATGGAATGGAATGGAATGGACTAGAATAGAATAGAATAGAATAGAATAGAATAGAATAGAATAGAATAGAATAGAATAGAATAGAATAGAATAGAATAGAATAGAATAGTTGGAAGGGACCTTGGAGGTCTTCTAGTCCAACCCCCTGCTTAGGCAGGAAACCCTACACCACTTCAGACAAATGGTTATCCAACATCTTCTTAAAAACTTCCAGTGTTGGAGCATTCGCAACTTCTGGAGGCAAGTTGTTCCACTGATTAATTGTTCTAACTGTCAGGAAATTTCTCCTTAGAACTTAGAAGTTGCTTCTCTCCTTGATGAGTTTCCACCCATTGCTTCTTGTCCTGCCCTCAGGTGCTTTTTGTTACTGTAGTCCTGTGTAATAAATCTCTCATAAATTAAATAAATTAAAAGCAAGAACTGTCTTGAGGTTCAAGTGCTCTTGTATCCCAGGATTAGCTCAGCTCTTTGTTTTATTGGCATAACAACTATACAGGTTTGGCAGCAATGCTGAAGTGGCTTGTCATTACTTCTGTCGGCCATTTTGTTCCTCAAATGTCTCATCAAATTTATTTATTTAGAAAATTTATATTGCACAGGGCGACAGACAAGGATATAAAAATACCATGTAAAAGAAATAAAAAGAATAAAAATAAAAAATAATGAAATAATAACTCCCCACCTGGCGACAACACACATTCATAGTAGTCATTTAATGGGGCTCCATCCCACTCTGGGTTCCCCAGGCCCGCTGGCAGAACCAGGTGATTCAGTGCCTTCCGGAAGAGTGCTAGAGTGGGGGCCAGTCTAATCTCTAGAGGGGTGATGTTCCAGAGGGAGGGAACCACCATGGAGAAGGCTCTTCTTCTGGGTTCCACCAGGTATATCTCCCCTGCAAATGAGACCCACAACATTCAGTGGTGAAATCCTACCAGTTTGCACTGGTTTGGGTGAACCGGTAGTGATAAAAGCTACCGGTTCAGTGAACCAGTAGTAAAAAAAAAAGCTACAGGTTCGTCTGAACTGGTATTTCCGACGATCAGCTGTGCCGCGCGATTTATATTCACTAGAAAGCAGGATTTCCTGCTTCCTAGCGAATCTAAATCGTGCAGCACAGCTGAATCTAAATCGTGCAGTACAGCTGTTCCCCCCCGCTGTTCTACTTACCTTGTTAAGCATTCTTTTTCCGCATGAAGCACGCGTTTGGTGCGCATTGTGCATGCATATGCACACAGAATGCATTTGGTGCATATTGTGCATGCGCACGCAGTGTGCATTTGGCGTGCACTGGGCATGTGCATGCATGCAGCATGTGCTTGGCATGTACTGTACATGTGCATGCACAGTGTGTGTTTGGCACATACCATGCATGCGCTGGCAGGATTTCACCATTGGCAACATTCCTTGCTCCTTGCTCTAGTGGGTCAGATAGATGTGACCAACAAGAGATGGTCCCTCAGATAACCTGGTCCCAGACCATGAAGGGCTTTAAAGGTGACAGCCAGCACTTTGAATTGCACTCAGAAGCAAAGTGACAACCAATGCAGTTCCTGCAGAAGGAGGTGATACATGTGCACATCGAGATCTGCACAAAACTAAATTAATACTCAGGCTTGATTCTACATAGTTTCTGAGCCCAATGAAGATCAGCCTGCTTCACCAGGTGAGGAGAAGAAGCAACCTTTGAGATAAGGGCACCCGAATTAGCATACATTTCTCTCTCTCTCTCTCTCTCTCTCTCTCTCTCTCTCTCTCTCTCTCTCTCTCTCTCTCTCTCTCTCTGTCTCTCTCTCTGTGTGTGTGTGTGTGTGTGTGTGTGTGTCTGTCTTTGTCTCTCTCTCTGTCTCTCTGTCTTTGTCTCTCTCTGTCTCTGTCTCTCTCTGTGTCTCTCTCTGTGTGTGTGTGTGTGTGTCTTTGTCTCTCTCTCTGTCTCTCTGGCTTTGTCTCTCTCTGTCTCTGTCTCTCTGTCTCTGTCTCTCTCTGTGTGTGTCTCTCTCTGTCTCTCTCTGTGTGTGTGCCTCTCTCTCTGTGTCTCTCTCCCTGTCTCTGTCTCTCTCTCTGTGTGTGTGTCTCTGTCTCTGTCTCTCTCTCTGTCTCTGTGTGTGCCTCTCTCTCTCTCTGTCTCTCTCCCTTTCTCTGTCTCTCTCTGTCTCTCTGTCTCTCTGTGTGTCTTTCTCTCTGTATCTCTCTCTGTGTGTCTCTGTGTCTCTGTCTCTGTCTCTCTGTCTCTCTCTCTGTGTGTCTCTCTGTCTCTCTGTCTCTCTGTCTGTCTGTCTGTCTCTCTCTCTGTGTGTGTGTGTGTGTCTCTCTCTCTCTGTCTTTCTCTCTGTGTGCCTCTCTCCCTGTCTCTGTCTCTGTCTCTCTCTCTCTGTGTCTTTGTCTTTCTCTCTCTCTCTCTCTCTGTGTGTGTGTGTGTGTCTCTGTCTCTCTCTTTCAAAAGAAAGCGATGAATCCATCTTGATCTTATTTAAGAAACCACAGAAACCAAAATGGAACTCAATTGATTTCCATGGAACATTTTGCTGAAACTTTGCTGAGCTTCACAGCCTTAGATATTTGTTTTGCCACTATTTAAAATAAATACGCTTATGAGCTTATGCAAACACTACAATCCTAAGGAGGCTTCCCAGAGCCAGGTTGCAGATAAGTATCTTGTTTCAGCTTTCAGATGGTAAGATTTTATTGATGTTCCTGGTTTAGTGTTAAGCTTATTGACCTGGGGTTTTAATATTTACAGTATTCTGTCAGAATCGATACGATGACCTTAAGGTAAAGAAAAGAAAAATGTTTGAGTCAACAAAAAATCACTTTCAGTTGATGCCAAAGATTCATTACACATACTTTCTTCCTTCTAACCCTATATATGAAAGTAAGAATACTAACAGAACTGGAATGGAATGGAATGGAATAGGAATAGAATAGAATAGAATTAGAATAAAGAATGGGAATGGAGTGGAGTGGAGTGGAGTGGAGTAGAGCAGAGCAGAGCAGAGCAGACTAAAATAGAGAAGAGTGGAGTGGAATGGAATGGAATGGAATGGAATGAGAATAGGGAATGAGAATAGAGTGGAGCGGAGCAGAGCAGAGCAGAGCAGAGCAGAACAGAACAGAACAGAACAGAATAGAATAGAATTAGAATAGGGAATGGGAATAGAGTAGAGTAGAGTAGAGTAGAGTAGAGTAGAGTAAAGTAGAGAAGAGTGGAGTGGAGTGGAGTGGAGTGGAGTGGAATGGAATGGAATGGAATGGAATTAGAATAGGGAAAGGGAATAGAGTGGAGTGGAGTGGAGTGGAGTGGAGTGGAATAGGATAGGATAGGATAGGATAGGATAGGATAGGATAGGATAGGATAGGATAGGATAGGATAGGATAGGATAGGATAGGACAGGCAGAACAGAACAGAACAGAACAGAACAGAACAGAACAGAACAGAACAGGTTACCATACCTGCAGCGGTCTCCCGGTGCAACATTGTGCTGCAGCTTCGGTGCAAACCTCCACCTTCCCTGCACAGGATTGTAAGACTGGAGACTCCGAAGCCATGGAGGGAGACTTTTTGGATGTGTGTCTGTGCAGGACTTCTCTTTGAAAGGACGATCGGCAGGAAATTCTCCCCCACCCATAGATTACTTTCCGAAAGAGTTTTCCTTACCCTGCCTGCTTCCAATCTTTCTCCCTCTCCAGCATCTCAAGCAAAATCAAACAGTGATGGGGGTCAGGATTTTCCTGTGAGTATGGTGTTAATAGGGACATGGTGTTCAGTGGCTAAGATGCTGAGCTTGTCAGCAGTTCAGCGGTTCGAATCCCTAGTGCTGCGTAATCGGATGAGCTCCCGTTACTTGTCCCAGCTTCTGCCAACCTAGCAGTTCAGAAGCATGTAAAAAATGCAAGTACAAAAATAGAGACACCTTTGGTGGAAAGGTAACAGCGTTCCATGCACCTTTGGCAATCTCCCTCTCTCTCCTCCATCCTGATGCAAGGCCACCACAGAGCTCACGCAGGGCAGCGTGACGATGGGCAAAGGGGCCCTGGCATGTCAACGGCAGGGGAGGTGCTCCAGAGGTCATAGATCTGGGCCGAGTTGCCCCACGCAAGGCAGAAGCAGCCTGTTGTGACCCAGGGCCAACTAAGTATTATCAGACGCAATCAGTTTGAAAACAAACAGACTTTATTAGAACAGCTGAGAATTAACTCATTCTCAGCGTAGTCCAAACGAATTCAAAACAAATTCTTCATAACACAATTCTTCAGCCTTATCACCAACCTTGGTCTAATTAGGCAACATGCCAAAGGCTTTTCTTGGCAAAAGTTCAGAAGCTGAAGACACCGACAAGAAATAAATGCAGCAAGACAAGAAACAAATCTATCACCGTTGTTTTCCGACAAAGAGCCCAAGAGCCGTTGCTGGTCTTTTAAGCCTTTTGGGAGGGGCCAATCATCTCTTGGCTTTACTCCTGAGTCATCCTCTCTGTTTTATCTGCTCCTGCCTTCTGGCAGCTCTTCTCATGCATACACTAGGAACAGGCTCCTCCTGTTCCTCTGCCTCTCTGCTGTCAGCCACTGGAGGCTCCGGAGTTCGCACATCACTCCCAGATGGCCCTGGCCCCATCTCTGCCTCTGACACAGAGCCCTCGTCTGGGCCTTCCCCTGATTCCAGAACTGGCCCATGTTCTTCCTCAGCCTCATCGCTGTCCAACTCCGCTGCCAGCTCTGCAGGCTGCTGGTGGAATAGAAAGGCGCTTGGCTGTGAAGTTGCCTGGCACCACAGGCAGGGCCGAGGCTGGCAAGAGTGTGTTGGAAACACCTCCAGGTGCCCGGAGAGACAGAACAAGAAGCAGCTCCGGTCCTCGCTGGCTCAGCTGATCCATGGGGCTCCATTTAAGGGGCTGAGCTTCCACTAGGTGATTGGGAAAGGGAAGGTCTGCCTCCTGTGCTGGCCATGCCCACCCACTTCACTAGGGCTTATTTTTGGGGTAGGGCTTATTTTAGGCCCATCCCCCCAAAAATCAGGCTAGGGCTTATTTTCAGCGAAACATGGTAGCAGAAGAAAGTTGATCAACTAAGTTGCCGAGCCCCCTTCCCTCGGGAAAACATAAGTCCAGAGGTTTCCGCCTTCGAAGGGGCTCTTTCTGTAATACTCTGAAAGCAATATCAAATAGAGTTTAATTACATTTCAGGTTTTTCAACCATCCCCATTATGCAGCCCATTTTGCATAATTTACCTATCTAATTGGATGTCAAGCGCAATCGTGAAATTTTGCAAATGAGCTTTACAAAAATAAAAAAAAAATTAAAAAAATTGAGATGTCCAGGAGTTGCTAATTACAATCACCTTCCATTTCGAGCAATTTCTTTCAATTCATTCGGGTTACAATACAGGGTGACTCTTTCTTCCTTCCTTTTTTAATGTTTTTGTTTGGCATATTTGCCACCTCTTGACACGCTGAATTTGAAACACCCACATGTGGCTTTCCTGGTGTGATCTAATTAAAATAGGAACTGTAATCCACACCGTGGTCTCATTCAAGTAACATTACAGCTTTGACCCCGTGAAAAGATATGCTTGACAATGATGCAATGGCTATAAATAGAAAGGAAATCATTTACTCTGTTCAGTGGATTTTATCTACTGTATGACTAGGTGCAGAATAGACTTTGGCATAACTAGAAAATTCTACCAGCCGATACCTTCTCAGTCTTATCATAGTAAAGGTAAAGGTTCTCCTCGCACATATGTGCTAGTCGTTCCCAACTCTAGGGGGCAATGTTCATCTCCGTTTCAAAGCCAAAGAGCCAGCGCTGTCCAAAGATGTCTCCATAGTCATGTGGCCGGAATGACTATCCATCTGAATAGAGCTATCTCTTCTTTCAATAAGCTCTTTATCTCGTAAAGAGATAAAAATCTGCTGTGGGCTATTAAGAAAAGATGGGTGCTGCTTTCTGCCTCTAAAAAAACACCTTTCTCCATTTCTCCTTGAAAAGTAAAGGTAAAGGTTCCCCTAGCACATACGTGCTAGTCGTTCCCAACTCTAGGGAGCGGTGCTCATCTCCATTTCTAAGCCGAAGAGCCAGCACTGTCTGATGACAATTCTGTGGTCATGTGGCCGGCATGACTAAACACCAAAGGCGCACGGAATGCTGTTACCTTCCCACCAAAGGTGGTCCCTATTTTTCTACTTGCATTTTTTAACGTGCTTTCGAACTGCTAGGTTGGCAGAAGCTGGGACAAGGAACGGGAGCTCACCCCATAATGCGGCACTAGGGATTCGAACTGCTGAACTGCTGACCTTTTGATTGACAAGCTCAGCATCTTAGCCATTGAGCCACCGTCTCCCTCTTTTACCATAGTGAAATAGACAAATGATACAATTGTTTATCTGAAGCTACTGGACGTTTCAGTAGAACCAAAGCTCAGGGTTGAACTGTGCTTTCTGAGCTTGGTTGTTTTCTAGCAGACGTTTCATAACCCAATGAGGTAACATCATCAGTACTAGAAGGAGTGGGTTTGCTCTGTAGTCATATCCAAGTGGCTTGCCCTAATCTTAGTAGTTCATTGATTAGGCTGTTTGTTCTGGAACAACCTTAATGTGTAAGTTATTATTTTTGTTATGATGTTTTTATTATTTGTTAGTCACCCAGAATAGCAATAGCACTTAAGACTTACATACCACTTTATAGTGCTTTACAGCCCTCTAAGTGGTTTACAGAGTCAGTTTACAGAGTCAGCCTATTGCCCCCAATAATCTGGGTCCTCATTTTACAGATCTCAGAAGGATGGAAGGCTGAGTCAACCTTGAGTCTGGTAAGATTTGAACTGCCAAATTGCAGGCAGCCGGAAGTCAGCAGAGGTAGCTTGCAGTACTGCACTCTAACCACTGCACTACCACAGCTCCTATGCCTATATCAATGCCATCTCCTCCCACTTATGACTGCATGACTGTAACTTTGTTGCTTGCTATGATTGATATTGATATTGATTGTTTCCTAGTATGATTTGATTCCTTATTTGTACTCTATGACTATCAGTAAGTGTTGTACCTTATGATTCTTGATGAATGTGTCTTGTCTTTTTATGTACACTGAGACCTTATGCACCAAAGACAAATTCCTTGTGTGTCCAATCACACTTGGACAATAAAGAATTCTATTCTATTCTATTCTATTCTATTCTATTCTATTCTATTCTATTCTATTCTATTCTATTCTATTCTATTCTATTCCATTCCATTCCATTCCATTCCATTCCATTCCACTCTATGAAAATATTCTATTCTATTCTATTCTATTCTATTCTATTCTATTCTATTCT
The DNA here is from genome assembly GCF_059756535.1 of Pantherophis guttatus. Taxonomy (NCBI): domain Eukaryota; kingdom Metazoa; phylum Chordata; class Lepidosauria; order Squamata; family Colubridae; genus Pantherophis; species Pantherophis guttatus. The sequence continues at coordinate 74,928,107 of NC_142070.1, read as the reverse complement.
ATTCTATTCTATTCTATTCTATTCTATTCTATTCAAATAAATAATTGACACCAAGGTGGAGGTGACACTTAGTGACCACATGAATGGATTCTCTCCAAAATGATTTATCTTCAGCTTGGTCTTCCAGGACTCTCAGCAGTGGGTTGAATGCTGGTGTAATGGAATACATCTGTCTACTGAGGGATGGTCTTTTTTTCTTTTCACTGGTCAGAAGTAAAAAAGAAAAAAAAAACGTATTTTTATAAAAAAAATAAAATAAGTATCCATTTTTAGTAGGATTCTAAAAAACCTGCAAAATATGAACGTATCTAACATTTTAAAAGCTCAGAAAACCTGATCTCCAAAAATAGATTTGGTTGTAATGCAACATAAAATGTTTTTTTTTCCTTTGTTTTGGGAAACAAACAAGCAAAACTTAATGAAAGAGTCATAATTTTGAGAAAAAGAAGCTGGTGAAGATAGATAGATAGATAGATAGATAGATAGATAGATAGATAGATAGATAGATAGATAGATAGATAGATAGATAGATAGATAGATAGATAGATAGATAGATAGACAGACAGATAGATCTACATCTATCTTTCTATATCTATCTATCTATCTATCTATCTATCATCTATCTATCTATCATCTGTCTGTCTATCATCTATCTCTATCCATCCATCTATCTATCTTTATCTATCATCTATCTATCTATCTATCTATCTATCTATCTATCTATCTATCTATCTATCTATCTATCTATCTATCTATCTATCAGTATCTGCACCTCTATAACTGTCTGGTTTGGCTCTGCAACCCAACAAGACAGATGCAGTCTTCAGAGAATAATTAGAACTGCGGAAAAAACAATGGCTACCAACCTGCCTTCCATGGAGGACCTGTATACTGCACGAGTCAAAAAGAGGGTTCTGAAAATATCTATAGACCCCTCGCACCCTGGACATAAATTATTTCAACTCTTACCCTCAAAACGGTAGGAGATGCCATAGAGCACTGCACACCAGAACAACTAGATCCAAGAAAGAGCAATTTTTTCCAGAATGCCATCACTCTGCTAAACAAACATTTCCCGCAACACTGTCAAACTATTTACTAAGTCTGCATTACTATTAATCTTATCATTCCCATCACCCATCTCCTCCCACTTATGACTGTATGACTGTAACCTTGTTGCTGGTATCCTTAAGATTTATATTGACTGTTTCCTATGACTATCATTAAGTGTTGTACGTTATGATTCTTGATGAATGTATCTTTTCTTTTATGTACACCGAGAGCGTATGCACCAAGACATATTCCTTGTGTGTCCAATCACACTTGGCCAATAAAGAATTCTATTCTATTCTATTCTATTCTATTCTATTCTATTCTATTCTATTCTATTCTATTCTATTCTATTCTATTCTATTCTATTCATCTATCATCTACCTACCTACCTACCTACCTACCTACCTACCTACCTACCTACCTACCTACCTACCTATTGTCTGTCTGTTGGTCTGTCTGTCTGCCTACCTACCTACCTACCTATTGTCTGCCTGTCTATCTATCTATCTATCTATCTATCTATCTATCTATCTATCTATCTATCTATCTATCTATCCATCATCTATCTATCCTCCATTACATTAACAGGAAGGTTAAAAGCATGGCCTTTGAAGCAAATGGTAACCACAGAGCCATAACAAAATGGCAGAGTTTTAGTTTGTATCAGCAGCAGAATTTTCATGCACCGTCTAAACACCCTTGCAAGAATGTAAAATCAATGATATAACTAACACACCATAAAAGTAGGGCACGCTGTAATATTTCCACAAACAAGCTAGATTTATGAGAGCAGCTTGCAGCCAACATTGTTAATATTCTAGTAAAACAGACAAATTGTGGCAATTTGTTCTCTTGCAGACATGAAAGCAATGATGGCTGAAGAGCTTGGGAACATTGGAGATCTTGATTTAGTACAGATGGCTAAATAATGGAGCCGATGACCTCGCCTGGAAAGCTGAATTGGATGCAAATTCATGACTGAATTAACTTCGAAATCTGGGTCACCAATCATTCTGACTGGAATCCATTTTCCTACTTTATTATTTTATTTTATTATATTATGAAGAATAAGAGATAACAAAAATATTAGACAGGTCTCCATATCTGTGTTTATGACTGTGCATTGCCTTTTTTACGCTGCCCATTTTATAAGCAAACAGACGGGTTTTTTTTTATTAACTGTTGAATATTTTGTTATTAACGATTAAAATATTATAATATCTATATTGTCAGATTTTATCATGCTTAATGCTTATTTACTTTAGCAAAAAAAAATTCTAGGTAGTCCTCGTCTTATGACAATTCATTTAGGGACCATTCAAAGTTACAATGGCACTGAAAAAAAGTGACTTACCGTATTTTTCGGAGTATAAGACGCACCTTTTTCCCCCCTAAAAGAGGGTGAAAATTTAGGTGCATCTTATACACCAAATGTAGCCCCACCCACCCACTGGCCCCCACCCTTTGGCCTCTGCCTTGCAGCACTTACCTCCTTGCAAGCCAACAGCAAGAAAAAACAGCTCCTTTCAGCTTCAGTACAGCCTAATTAGCACAAGTTGATTGGATCGGCCTCCCAACTCTCAGCTGATTTGCTCTCAGCTGTTTTCTGCAGGGCTCTGCTGAAGGCAAGAAAATTGCTGGAGCAGATTTTTTTCCCCCTTACGCTAATCAAGCTATGCTGAAAGCAAAACTGAAAGTAAAGCAGGCTGTTTGCTGTTTGCTGCAACGAGGCAAAATTGCTCAGAGGCAGAGGCAGAGGGAGATTTCTTTTTCTTTGTTTCCTCACCAAAAAAGATAGGTGCGTCTTATACTCTGGTGCGTCTTATACTCCAAAAAATACAGTATATCCATTTTTCACACTTACAACAGTTGCAGCATTCCCGTAGTCATATGATCAACATTTAGACAAGCAAAGTCATGGGGAAGCCATTCACTTAACAACTGAAGTGATTCACTTAACAAATGTGGCAAGAAAGGTTGTAAAACGAGGCAAAATGTACTTAACAAATCTCTCAATTAGCAACAGAAAATTCTAACTCAATTGTGGCCATAAGTGGAGGATTTCCTGTACTTAAATCAGCGTTGCAGAAACTGAAGCTTGGAGATCCCAGATTCTACGTCAATATCTTTTGAATAATCCTAGTACTTCTTCCCCCATTATTGTAATGTTTCATTGCAGAGTCACAAAATAGGTTTAGATTGGATTTGGCATTTTTTATCCACCTATCAAGTGGCCCTTCCCAAGGACCTGGAATAGGGGAATGTTGTTTGATGGTGCACAAGGTACCATTGCAAGAATATTATAATGATTACTATTTTCAAGTTTTAGTGTTTGGGAAGGATTGGGGAAATGTATGGTTTGCAGCAGTGGTGGAATTCATTTTTTTTTTTTACTACCGGTTCTGTGGGCGTGGCTTGGTGGGCGTGGTGTGGCTTGGTGGGCGTGGCAGAGGAAGGATACTGCAAAATCCCCATTCCCACCCCTCTCCAGGGGAAGGATACTGCAAAATCCCCATTTCCTCCCCACTCCTGGGGGAAAGATATTGCAAAATCTCCATTCCCACCCCAATCTGGGGGCCAGCCAGAGGTGGCATTTGCCGGTTCTCGGAACTACTCAAAATTTCTGCTACTGATTCTCCAGAACCTGTCAGAACCTGCTGGATTTCACCCCTGGGTTTGCAGTTTACAAATATTGTCCATTTCAATCTCTAAAAGTATTTAATGCCCATCACAAGTAAGTCCAGTCCCAATCACATTTAGAGAAAAAAATAATTAACCTTGTCAAACAACTCCTAACATTGTTGTTGTTGTTAGTTGCGAAGTCATGTCCGACCCATCGCGACCCCATCGACAACGTTCCTCCAGGCCTTCCTGTCCTCTACCATCCTCTGGAGTCTATTTAAGCTCACGCCTACTGCTTCAGTGACTCCATCCAGCCACCTCGTTCTCTGCCGTCCCCTTCTTCTTTTGCCCTCGATCGTTCCCAGCATTAGGCTCTTCTCCAGGGAGTCCTTCCTTCTCATTAGGTGGCCAAAGTATTTGAGTTTCATCTTCAGGATCTGGCCTTCATAAGAGCAGTCAGGGTTGATCTCCTTTAGGACTGACTGGTTTGATCACATTGCAGTCCAAGGGACTTGCAGGAGTCTTCTCCAGCACCAGAGTTCAAATGCCTCAATTCTTTGGCGCTCAGTCTTTCTTATGGTCCAACTTTCACAGCCATAACATAAATTGTACAGATTTATTAATCTATATTTATTGACTGCATCTGGGTCATGATCAAGCAAATATTGGGGGGCGGGGGGGGAACCCTAGAAAAAAAAATTCTGCTTCCAAAGCAAGGTGTGAAGGAAAGAATCTTCTATGGTCCAGGAGTGATCAAAAGATTGGGTGAAAAGATGAAGCTTACACAATTGTATTCATTTAAATCAGTGTTTCTCAACCTCACTGTCTTTAAGAAGGGAAGACTCCAGCTTCCAGAATGAGCCACGGTGGCGCAGTGGTTAGAGTGCAGTACTGCAGGCTACTGTCTGCAATTTGGCAGTTCGAATCTCACCAGGCTCAAGGTTGACTCAGCCTTCCATCCTTCCGAGATCGGTAAAATGAGGACCCAGATTATTTGGGGGCAATATGCCAACTCTGTAAACTGCTTAGAGAGGGCTGTAAAAGCACTGTAAAGCAGGATATAAGTCTAAGTGCTATTGCTATTGCTACCCAGACAGAATGCTGACTCTGGAATTCTGGGAGTTGGAGTCCACCTATCCTAAAGCCCCTGAGGTTGAGAAACACTGATCTAAATCACCACGATGTAAAAAAGATGTTGAGACTCTAGAAAGAGTGCAGAGAAGAGCAACAAAGATGATTAGGGGACTGGAGGTTAAAACATATGAAGAACGGTTGCAGGAACTGGGTATGTCTAGTTTAATGAAAAAAAGGACTAGGGGTGATATGATAGCAGTCTTCCAATATCTCAGGGGTTGCCACAAAGAAGAGGGAGTCAAGCTATTCTCCAAAGCTCCTGAGGGTAGAACAAGAAGCAATAGGTCGAAACTCATCAAGCAACTTAGAACTAAGGAGAAATTTCCTGACAGTTAGAACAATTAATCAGTGGAACAACTTGCCTCCAGAAGTTGTGAATGCTCCAATACTGGATGTTTTAAAGAAGAGATTGGATAACCATTTGTGTGAAGTGGTGTAGGGTTTCCTGCCTGAGTAGGGGGTTGGACTAGAAGACCTCCAAGGTACCTTCCAACTCTGCTATTCTATTCTATTCTATTCTATTCTATTCTATTCTATTCTATTCTATTCTATTCTATTCTATTCTATTCTATTCTATTCTATTCTATTCTACTCTACTCTACTCTACTCTACTCTACTCTACTCTACTCTACTCTACTCTACTCTACTCAACTCTACTCTACTCTATTCTAAATAATATGCAGTCCTTTTTAAAAAAAAACAAGTTTTTTTTTTATTTTTTAGACAGACAAATATTTAATGAATCAGTCATTCCTTCCATGTGACATCTCGGTGTTGTCTCCAGAAACTCTTCTTTTTGTTGTTTCTTCTATCTTTATTCTCGCCAAGTCCATTACAACAGTTCATCACTAACACAATATTCTAGCACTTTTTATATGTGACTATTAATTAAGAGCCTTGGTAGTACAGTGGTCTAAAGCACCCTGTTATTAAAACCAGCTGCCTGCAATTACTGCAGGTTCGAATCTCTCCAAGGCTCAAGGTTGACTCAGCCTTCCATCCTTTCTAAGGTAGGTAAATTGAGGACCCAGTTTGTGGGGGCAATAAGCTGACTTTGTATAAATATACAAAAGGATGAAGGCTATTGCTTAGCGCATTGTAAGCCGCCCTGAGTCTCCGGAGAAGGGCGGCATATAAATCAAATTTTAAAAAAAAATACTGATTTGTATCTCTTTTCTAACCAATAGTAAAATTGATTCCATATCGTAAAGTATTCTGAACCTTCTCTTTTATCTTTGACTTTCATCAATGTCAATCAATATTCAGTCCTTATGGACTCTCACATCACTTAATCCAAAATTTAATCAAAGAGGTCTGGTGGGATATCAGAATACTTACTATCAAACAAAATTGTGTCGCTCTTCCAAGTGTTAAGTGCTCCCTCCTACTAAGCAATATTCTATGTACTGTATCACTGAGTAAAGGCATCTTAGACACCGTGCCCTTAATAAAGCAATAATGAAAACAACAGTACGGAAACAGGTGAATTAAGCTGCGTGCCTGTGGAGTTTAATATTAAGGAAGCGCAAAGATATTTAAGGTGACTTTTACCCATTTAAAGACGGTAATCACCAGAGGAGATAGTTGCAAGACTAATTAAAACATAAATAAAAACCAGGGACTCCTTAGCAGAACATTTGAAATTCGTCCAAAGCGGGTGTCATCTAAGTCACAGCTTTCAATAAAATGTATCTACATCAAAAGCATTCGAATCCCACCCAAGCAAGGTGAATTAGTGAAGGAAATGAATCGAGAATCTATGAATTACAATTTAAGTAAGAAAAATTTGTATGTCAAGAACTGGGACCGATAGAGGATACATTTTCTGCCATCTATTCATATCAGCATCCTCTCTTTATAGCAATACTCAAATGAAATGGACAGATAAACCCTTGCCATTTATATTGATCGTGTCCATGTAACCAGGTTAATTAAGGAAGTGGTAGCTGCATGAACAGATGTTATAGAATTAACAGAAGCAGGCTAAGTTTGGTTGATATTAACGAATGTTGGTTTTGTTTGAATCAGGTCAGTTGGACTGATTTGTGTTTTAGCGATTTATTCTGATCTTACACGTTTGGTTGGTCTATGATCATATAAAGATACAATATGTTTTGATACGATCTTCTAATACAAAATAAATTCTATTTCATATAGACAGGACAAATCAGATAACATTTAAAAAAGATGGGATATATATATATATATATATATATATATATATATATATATATATATATATATATATATATATATATATATATATATATATATTTCTGAGATTTTCGCGGGTGTTTGTATGTAGGTCTTTGGTTATTCGGGTTTTCTCCCGCGTAAAATTGGAGGTATCTTGGCAACGTTTCGACGAAGTCTCATTCGTCATCTTCAGGCTGGTGTTTTCGGCTTCGTGCTTCTAGGAGCAAGTTTTCGGCTTCGTGCTTCTTGCTCCTAGAAGCACGAAGCCGAAAACACCAGCCTGAAGATGACGAATGAGACTTCGTCGAAACGTTGCCAAAACACCTCCAATTTTACGTGGGAGAAAACCCGAATAACCAAAGACCTACATACATATATACATATACATATACATATACATATACATATAGGGTATGTATGTATGTATGTATATGTGTGTGTGTGTGTGTGTGTGTGTGTGTGTGTGTAAAGAAAGAAGCAGAAATCCTGCGAGCTCCGGAACTTAAAATTTTAAAATAATTAAAATTTTATTTTACTAAGCTTTCGTCACCCATCTGCTGACATCATCAGAGTATTAAACTACCATTACAGAGATCTCTGCCTTTATATGCCATTAATCAATTTGGCCATTGCACGTGTAATAGGCCCTTCCAGCCATCTCCCACTTGTAATTAGCTGTGTTGTTTTTGCTGTCGTCATGCTGGATGATGGAGGCTTAATTCCTATTGTTTCCTCCCTCCTATCTTGCTTATCAGTGGGGGATGATGTTAGCCTGTCAACTATAGGAATTAAGAGAACCGGTTGTTAGAAGTGTTGGTGTTGTTTCTAGCCTAATCTTTATTGCCCTGCTTACAGAAACTGCCTCTCCCTTATTACATTGTAACAACTAAGGTGAAGCGCCGATTGACGTGAGTGATGTTGAGTTGGCCACGCCCACAGGACCACCGAGCCACGCCTACCCAGTTGGTCATTAGGGCAGAGAACCGGTTGTTAAATTATTTGAATCCCACCACTGAGTGAAACCAATCATCACCAACACAGGAGACATTAGCAGTATGATAACTCCTAAACTCTAGAACTTAAAACAAGACTAATGAAGAGCTAAATAGATGTTGTTTGTGGCTTTTAGAAAAGAACGAAATGCTCATCAATTATCTGAACTCTTTAGGAAGGATGAAGGGTTCTCCACCTCTGGTTCATTCAGTACCCATCAAGGATATTGTTTATGTTCCTAAGATCAGATACAGTACTTGGAATTTTTATGACTTCTGCTCCATGGACCAGCTTAATTCAGACTCCTTTTTTCCTCTTTCAACTCTTTACTTTGATTTCCGTGGCTTCAACCTCAAGATCACTTATTTTGTCCATGGATGCAGGTTTCAGTGATGGATGTGCCTTAAGACCTGTGGCCTGTCGTTTCTCAAGTTAGGGTTAAAGGCCTCCTGCATTCCTATGATGATTTATGGCTTTTCAGCTGCTGTTTCTCTTTCCCCTTCATAAGGCACCCTCCGCGTTGCCAATATATCACAGCTCTCTTCTCTCTGACTATTTGCAATAGAAGAACTAGAAGCAGAACAATAATATCAGTCAGTTGATGGTAGGTAGCTGTGTTGTAATGCCCTTTCACATTGGTTGTGTGATGCCGGAGTATTAGGACCATCACTCAAAATTTGTAATACTGGGCATCTTTTCCAGGGTTATGTTTTCTAGAGTGAGAGAATCAAAGTGACAGTTTAAGGGATATATGTTTTACACCGAGAAGGCAAAAGCTGGCAGCCTACACAACACATTGTACAACCTGTTTTGACCTAGGCTTCTGTTGTGGTCCACTAGAAGCCCGCGGAGCTGGCAGCGGAGTCGGACAGCGATGAGGCTGAGGAAGAACAGGGGCCAGTCCTGGAGGCTGGGGAAGGCCCGGATGAGGGCTCTGCATCAGAGGCAGAGATGGGGCCAGGGCCATCGGGAAGTGATGCGCAGACTTCAGAGCCTCCAGAGGCTGACAGTAGAGAGGCAGAGGAACAGGAGGAGCCAGTTCCTAGTGCACGTATGAGAAGAGCTGCCAGAAGGCAGGAGCAGCTAAAGCAGAGATGACAACTCGGGAGTAGGGCCAAGAGACAGGGCCGGATTTTCCTATAGGCTAACTAGGCTTCAGCCTAGGGCCTCAAGATCAAGAGGGGCCTACATTCAAATTGTTAGCAAAATTAAAATTACACTTTCACTATAGGTGAAAGGGCCTCATAAGTGGAATACCCTAGGGCCTCTTTTCATCTAAATCCGGCCCTGCCAAGAGATTATTGTCCCCCTTCCCCTAAGGCTTAAAAGACCACCAACGGCTTTTGGCCTCTTTAAACTGAATTTAATCTAATCGATGTCAATATTTAGACTGGAAATTTTCAGCAGACACATGTATCCAGATTACATTACTTTGACATGCTTTAGCAATCACTTTCTCCATTTCAGTTTTGTATTAACTTATTAATTGTCAAATATGGATATATATATATATATACTCAGAGGTATGTTTACATTTCATTAGGTAGCAAATTGTTCAAATATTCATTTAAGCAAACGGTTGAAGCCAAAGAAGAATTGCATATCTTTGGAGAAGTGAGAAAACTCAATCTCAGGCCACATTTCAATTCAATCACTAGTGTCAGCTCAGCTGCAAATAACCAGGAGCATTCACTACCTCTAATATGAGAATCTTGTAAAATAACAGTCAAAGCTAACCTGGCACTAGATAAGAATCAACAGATCTCACAAGTGGCTGGATTTAGTGTTTTGTGACAATGCAATGACTCTAAGCTGATGACGCATTTAACCTCGCCTTCCATCTCAGCTTCTTCCTCTGCTACGACTATATGCACCTTAGTACTGCATCCTGTTCTTTGAAGAGTGCAACATGCAAATAACTCAATGAGAGTCCTTGGTTCCAGCTATTTCTACATCCAATTATTGAGCTAATTTGGTTTGATTTTTGGAAATTTAGTCAGTTCTGCTCCAGAAGATGAGTCAGTCTTATAACTTTACCTCTGAAAGTAAGTTGCAAGCAATTTCCCATTAAAGAAATTCCTGCCTCATCCTGTTTTCCATTGTAGGAAGTTAGCACCCACCCCTCTCCTAGAAGAATGAAATATTTTAGGAAATATTAAAAAGGCAGAATATTATATTTCCCTGGATGAGAAATGGGGAAATATATGTTAAAGACAAAGCAGCTCCCTGCAGCTTCCTGCTTCCCCCACCTTTGTTAATGGGCCAGATGCAGAAACTCATTCCCTCTCCCCTTTGTCAATGGGCCATCATCTGCAACACAATAGGACCCATCTAGCAACAGAAATTCACCACATGGCAAGACTCAAGCAAGCTTGAGAGACAACCTACAAAGTTAGCTAAGACCCCTAGATCACCTGGGAGTTTGACAACCAATCAGGATACATTTCTTATACAGGAACAGGAAACACTAAGGTGGGGCCCAACAGAGGGTATAAACTCAGGCGCTCTCAGCATCTTGGTCTCTTTCTTTCCTCTCTTTGGTTCTTCACCTTATACCTTGAAGCATGTGATTGCCTTTTCTGTTCAGGAAAGCCCACCAAGCCACGCCCACCAAGCCACGCCCACAGAACTGTTAGTAAAAAAAATTTGGATTTCAACATTGGTTCAAATGATTGTGGAATCTTCTTCGAACTGCTAAAAGGACTAGATTGTAGACTGGAGATAGGTAGTGTCTTATCCCCTCCCCACCCCCGCTGTTGAGGGAGGAGTGTTCAATTCCAACATAGATTTATTCTTTTAGCCCTTTTTCGAACCAATAATCATCTCTGTCCATAATGTAGACTTTCCTGTCTTCAAAAGAGTAGCCTTTGTCATTCAAATGCAGATGGACTGCTGAATCTTGTCCTGATGGGTTTGTTCTCCTATGTTGTGGCATGCATTTGTGAAGTGGTTGTTTTGTTTCTCCAACATACAGATCTGCACATGGCTCAATGCATTGTATTGCCTATATCATATCACTCAGGTTGTGTCTGGGTGTTTTACCCTTGAGGTGGACAGTTTCTACATTGTATAAAGAATTCAGTTCTAGAAATAGGATTGTTTAAGAGATTAAGAAACAATATTGGTCATTGGCTGAGTTACATTACTTAACCCCTTTACAGTGACTCATCTAGTAATCCCTTTCATTATTGCTTGACCAAACTAAAGGAAATAATCTGTATTTATTTTGTAAAATTTTACAGCACTTTATCATGCTGAAGGTAGTACTGAATCAAACTGTAATAGAAAAATCACTAAATAAATCATGTGTAAATGTATATCATTCAATTTTAAAAATAAATGTTTGAAGACAAAAGTACATCAGTAATAAAAGGATTGAATTTAAAAGCTGAATCTACTGAAGAAATGCCAATTAACATTTAAATGATCTTAACTGACCAATATAATCAATTCTTCCGGAGTTACTCTGTTTATAACATAATTTTTCATGCCCTTTCTTTCCACTTATCATACTTATTAATTTTGAACTTATCTTGTTTTCTAATATTATTGCAATATATATCTTTGCTTCCCCCCCACACACTAATTACTTGAGCATATTACTAGTCAACAAAAATAAATCAAATTTCAGCAAACTGAATGTAAATTAACTTAAATCAAGAAATCCTGGCATTCACTTCAGTTTGTGTCTATGGGGGCGTTTGTGCACCACCCACATTAGATAGAAAATCATATGAATCAATAAATCTTGGGCACAATTCTCCGGATCTATCAAATAGCTGAAAGTTCTACTCATCAGTGATCATACAATGGCTGATATTTTGCCAACACTCTTCATGGACCGGTGTCAAGTTTTATCATCCCACAATTCTTCCTTGTCAAAAGAGTGATCAATAATAAATCTTTTGTAAACTGAAGGTATGTTGTTCTGGACAGTGGTGAGATCCTAATTTTTTTACTACTGGGCGTGACTTGGTGGACGTGGTGTGGCTTGGTGGGCATGGCAGAGGAAGGATATTGCAAAATCTCCATTCCCATCCCACTCTGGGGCTAGCCAGAGGTGGTATTTGCCGGTTCTCCAAACTACTCAAAATTTCCACTACCGGTTCTCCAGAACCTGTTGGATTTCATCCCTGGTTCTGGACCTGAAGGTAAGTTGTTCCCCTTCCCAGAATGGGACCTACTTTCATAGGGTTGCCCCACGTTACAATGACGCAGCTAGTTATTGTAAGCCTCAGTGTCCTTTTGGTAGAAACAGTTACATAGGCCTAGTTAAGTGTATTATTTGAAAATAATATATAAGATATGAACAATACAAACAGGCTTCTGCATGAACATACACATTCACAAACATGTATACAAACCAGTGGTGGGTTGCCCTCGGTTCGGACCGGTAGTAAAACTGGTGGGTAGTTCCACCCACCGCCCCGGATGTAGTCATGCGCAGAAGCTCGGGGTGCGCATGATCCCATTACAAACTGGTAGTAAAGGTAAGTAGAACCCACCCTTGATGCAAACATATACATGATTATACAAATAGGTGTAGATATTTCTACAGATTGTCTCCTTCCTTCCTTCCTTCCTTCCTTCCTTCCTTCCTTCCTTCCTTCCTTCCTTCCTTCCTTCCTCTATATCTATCTATCTATCTATCTATCTATCTATCTATCTATCTATCTATCTATCTATCATCCATCCATCCATCCAGTGGTGGGATTCAAATAATTTAACAACCGGTTCTCTGTCCTAATGATTTCTTCCAACAACCAGTTCACCAAACTGCTCAGAAAGTTAACAACCGGTTCTCCTGAAGTGGTGCGAACTGGCTGAATCCCACCACTGCATCCATCCATCCATCCATCCATCCATCCATCCATCCATCCATCCATCCATCCATCTAACTACCTATCTATCATCTATGCCCCCCTCTCATCTATCATTTCTCTCTCTCTCTCTCATCTCTGATCTATCTATCTATCTATCTATCTATCTATCTATCTATCTATCTATCTATCTATCTATCCATCTATCTATCACCTACCTGTCTTACTCTTCCTCTTTTTCCTCCTCTTCCTCCTCCTCCTGCTCTTCTTCTTCTTCTTCCTCCCCCTCCCTCTCCTCCTCCTCCCCTTTCTGGAGGCCAGTTTTTCCACCAATTAATTGTTCTAACTATCAGGAAATTTTTCCTTAGTTCTAAGTTGGTTCTCTCCATGATATGTTTCCATCCCTTATTTCTTGTCCTAATTAACCAAATGATCATTACCTAAATGATCTCAGGTTGTTCACCCTGTTTTTTTAATGAACATCTAAGAGGTTTGGGAGAGTAACCATTGGTTACAAATTCCTTGACATGGCAACATCTGGGTTCCCTTGGTGAAAAGAAATATACGAAGGCTCTGGTTTTCAGTATGGAGTTAGAAATAAATCTATCTTAGTCTCCTTAGTCTCCCAATGGGCAGCAGAGAGCTTGCTGGCTGCTTGAAAAAAAGCCTAGAAACTAGTGGATTGTGATTTCACTGAACTAGGGCTGCATAAAAATCTTGGTTTACATAGGAAGAACCTGGCTAAAGAGAAATACACATAAAGCCTATGAAAAGAAAAGAAAACAAATCTTTACAGGGAGGATACATGGGATGAGGGTGTGGCTAACTGATGAAGACTAATAAGTCCGAAATAGATCTATCTTAGTCACCTTAGTCTCCCAATGGGCAGCAGGGAGCTTGCTGGCTGCTGGAGAAAAAAAGCCTAGAAACTAGTGGATTGTGATTTCACTGAACTAGGGCTGCATAAAAATCTTGGTTTATGTAGGAAGAACCTGGCTAAAGAGAAATACACATAAAGCCTATGGAAAAAAAAACAAATATACATATATATATTTTCTTACTTCTTTGTAGGATTTATGTGTGTTTTTCCTCTAGCCTGGTTTTTCCTACGTAACCAAGGTTTTTCTGCAGCCCTAGCTCAGTAGAATCACATCCACTCGATTCTGGGCTTTTTTCTTTCTGGCAGCCAACAAGTTCTGACTGCCAGGTGAGAGACTTATATAGACCTATTTCTGGCTCATTAGCCATCATCAGTAAGCCACACCCACATCTCATGTATCCTCCCTGTAAAGGTACAATATCTATTGGAGATATAAATAGACCGTGGCCCAGGAAGTCCAACATGCTACTTGTTAGCACTGGACATTTGAAAAACTGATCAGTCAGGGTTATAGCTTTCAGCAGCTTTTTCCTTTTACACCTACCCTGTTGAGTTCAAAATATATCCCCTTCCAGCTCTCCGCTGAGTAACTGGGGCTGATGAAAATCCTTTCTTACCTGCAAAGCTAACTTCAAAGACCCTTTCCACCGGCACGTCAGCGGGAATATTGAGTCTGTTATTTCTGACGCTCTTCAGTGCTTTATTTTTTACTTTTCAGCTTCCACCTCCGTCAAGCCATAAAAGCAAAAGAAAAAAAAAACCCCACCTCCTTTAAAGTGTTTAGAATGCAGGGCGCACCTTCCCTCTTCTATTATGCTTCAGACTGGAAGAAACAAAGAAAGGCTGGCGGGGCGAATGGAAGGGAAAATCTTTCATGTTGGATCATAAGGGAGGGAAAAGTGCCTCCTGGTTAACCACACGCACTGGAAGTCAGCAGGAGTTAATGATGTTGTTAGTGCATTGATGGATATTTGCCCTCAAAGGAACCTTGAATGACAGGTTATACAATAGGCCTTCCGCTCCCGAGGCACTCAGGGCTGTCTGCTTTTTTTTTTGCTGGAGGCAGCAAAGGACCACTTAACCAGCAACGCAGGGTTTTTGATGTCCCTCCTCATTACCTCTTCTTTCCAAAGGAGTGCAAGGGAACTCACAAAATGAAGATCTTTCAAGTTGCAAAGGACATTATTACTTTTCTTTTTCTCCTTTCCTCCTCCCCATTCTGGAATGGCAAGAAGGGTGGCTAGAGAGACGTCCGTGCAAAAAAACAGTGCATAGATTTCGAGGCGATGGCCTCGCCCAATAAATCAGGACTTCCCAAGGGACAATCCATCCAGGCCTGGTCTTTATGTTTCATGTAAGATAAAAGATATTTCTGATTCACTTTCAAGGTCTGTGGTTGTTTCTGTTAAGAAGAATCCTCTAGAACAGGGGTGTTAAACTCAAGACACCCCCTGCACCACCAAGGTTCTTAAAAAGAGCCTTGGTGGTGCAGCGGACTAAGTGCTGTTATGTAGCACTTAGCTGCCAGCTGCCTGCGATTAGTGCGAGTTCAAATCTCACCAGGCTCAAGGTTGACTCAGCCTTCCATCCTTCCGAGATAGATAAATTGAGGACCTGGATTGTGGGGGCAATAAGCTGACTTTGTAGAAACACTGCTTATGGAGGGGGAGGCAAAAGCCCTAATAAGCAGGTATATACAGAAGAATGAAGGCTATTGCTATAACTGCATTGTAAGCTGCCCTGGAGGAGGGCGGCATATAAATTGAACTAATAAATAAATAAATAATAAAGACCCAGGTTACGGCCCACAGGGTGCTTAGATCTGGCCAGTGGTAAAATCCAAATTTTTTTACTACCAGTTCTGTGGGTGTGGCTTGGTGGGTGTGGCAGGGGAAGGATACTGCAAAATCTCCATTCCCTCCCCACTCCAGGGGAAGGATATTTCAAAATCTCCATTCCCACCCCACTCTGTGGCCAGCCAGAGGTGGTATTTGCCGGTTCTCCGAACTACTCAAAATTTCCGATGCCGGTTCTCCAGAACCTGTCAGAACCTGCTGGATTTCTCCCCTGGATCTGGCACCTTGGAAACTGCAAAGGACTCGCCCATGGTGCTTCTGCCTGGGAAAGTGGGCAAGCAGCCCTCCCAAGCTCCGTTTTTGCTGGCAGAGGATTGCAGGAGGCCGTTGTAGCCGAAAACGGAGCTCAGGAGCCCGTTTTTGCTGGCAAAGCGCTCGGGCCACCACAGGTGCCTGGACATGAGTGACGTTGAGCTGGCCACCCCCCCTGGCCACCCCCACCCCCCCTGAGGTCAAACACAACCCTGAGACAGTCCTCAATGAAATCAAGTTTGACACCCCTGCTCTAGAAAAACTCCCCATAAGACAGTGAGATAATTAGGAAGATAGAAGTCTCACTACCTGGTTGGCACATAACGTTAAGCTCATGTCTTACGTTTAATTTAGATATTAATTTAATCCGTAACCACAGACCTGTGGTCATAGTGACCACAACAGTTTTCCAAAATGCTCGGAACACCCCTATTTTTAGAAATGGACCATTCTGGTTGTGAATAGCTTTTGTTTCGCACCAATAAGAATGTATTCAGCATTGCGCTTACGTAAGTTATTTGGTGTTTTCTGTAGCAGCGTTTGAATTTGAATTGCTTTCATTTTGACCGCAGATCTTTGTTAACACACACACACACACACACACACACACACACACACACACATATATATATATATATATTGATGATGGCAATAAACAATAAACAACACACATAAAACCTACGAAAAGTAAGAAAATATATATATCAGAAAACAAATATATATATGTGTGTGTGTGTGTTTCCTGTAGCCAGGTTTTTCCTATGTAACCTGACTAGAGGAAAACCTGGCTAGAGGAAAAACACACATAAATCCCACGAAGAGGTAAGAATATATATATATATATATATATATATATATATATATATATATATATATATATATATATATATATATATATATATATATATATATGTATACATACATACATACATACATACATACATACATACATATATATATATATGTATACATACATACATACATACATACATATATATATATATGTATACATACATACATACATACATACATACATACATACATATATATATATGTTTTCTGAGGTTTTCGCAGGTGTTTGTATGTAGGTCTTTGGTTATTCGGGTTTTCTCCCGCGTAAAATTGGAGGTTTCTTGGCAACGTTTCGACGAAGTCTCATTCGTCATCTTCAGGCTGGTGTTCTCGGCTTCGTGCTTCTAGGAGCAATGGGTTTCTCTTTTAAGCCTTATGGGAGGGGCCAATCATCTCTTGGCCTTACTCCTGAGTCGTCCCTTTTGCTTTAGCTGCTCTTGCCTTCCGGCAGTTCTGTGCATGCGTGCACTAGGAACAGTCTCCTCCTGTTCCTCTGCGTCTCTTCTGTCCAACTCTGGAGGCCCCGGAGTCCGCATATCACTCCCAGATGGCCCTGGCCCTATCTCTGCCTCTGATGCAGATCCCTCATCCGAGCCTTCCCCAGACTGCAGGATTGGCCCATGTTCCTCCCCAGCCTCCTCACTGTCCGACTCTGCTGCCAGCTCCGCAGGCTGCTGGTGGACCACAACATCACTGTTGTAAAAGGCAGAATTGAGAAGACAGCAAGAGGCAGCAAATGTGGCCTGCTCAAAGAAGCTGAAGAAACAGTGGACTACCAGGTTAATTGCTGCAAAATGATGGTGCAGACTCAGTACAAGAAATGACCTGACTGAGAGGTCTTTGATGCTTTTTGAGCTTGGTTGTTTTCTTGTAGACGTTTCATTACCCAAACTAGATAATGTCACCTAATACTAGATGATAGCAGCACTGATGATGTTACTTAGCATCTGCAAGAAAACAAACAAGCTCCAGGAACATTCCTTTCAACCCTCAGCTACAAATATTCTCCTTTATTAATGGCATGACCACTGTATTTTTTGCACTATAAGACACTCTGGACCATAAGACACACCTAGTTGTTGGGGAGGAAAACAAGAAAAAAAAATCTGCCTCTGCCTCCCAACATCCATTGATATTCATCTGGCTAGCATCCTTGCAGCAAACAGCCAACAGCCTGGTCAGCTTCAGCACTTTATCACAGTCTGATTTATTGATTGATTGATTTATTTTATTAAATTTGTATACTGCCCTTCTCCTACTGGACTCAGGGCGGTGCACAGCCAAAATAAAAACTTCCCAATACAAAATTTAAAATTTGTTAAAATTTGTTCATTTAGCATGAACAGCTGATTGGCGGTTGGATCGGCCTCCTGGAATACTGCCGATCAGCTGTTCCAGGCTACGGGGATTGCTACACATCCCATTTTCAGCCTCCATGAGCCCCGTTTTTGGCCCGTTCCAGGCCCGTTCCAGGCCAAATTCCTGCTGCCTGGAACGGGCCAAAAATGGGACACGGAGAGACAGAAAATGGGGCATGCGGAGGCCAAAAATGGGGCATGTGGAGGCTGAGAATGGGGCACATGGAGGCTGAAAATGGCTGAAGGGTGGGGGGCTGGCAGGTGGGTGGGGCTTCAGCAACATTCGCTCTATAAGACACAAAGACATTTCCAGCCACTTTTTTTGGGAGTGGAAGTGCTTCTTATAGACCGAAAAATATGGTAAGTAGCAACAATGGTGCATTGGAAGAGTTTCAAGAAACACCATTTGCTGGCAAACAAAGAGCACACTATAGAGAAAGTAATATGAAACAAAGAAGTTAAAATACTCTGGGACTTTAAAATTGAAACAGACAAGCACCTGACACATAACATCCCAAACTTAACCATTGTTGATAGGAAAGACAAAAGAGTCTGAATAGTGAACATCGCATTGCAATATCTGGAGACGGCAGAATTGGAGAAAAATCACAAACTATAAAGACCTGCAAGTAGAAATAGAATGACAGTGATTAAAAAAAACAAAAAAACAAATAGTACCAATAGTATTAGGTACTTTAAGTGCAATGCCTAAACATCTGGAACATCACTTCTACACCATCGGCATTGACAAAATCACATCAGTCCATTTAAAAATCAGTTTTACTTGGAACAACTTACATCCTGCAGTGATTACTACCACCAAACATGCACATCTGTCTATCCCAGGTTTCTGATGATGTCATATAATTGCGCATTCTCCATGGACCCATTCACTGCATGTACTTCCTACTTGATAGGCTGTATGTAAACATGTTTGGGCTTTCAAGGTAAACTCTATAGCTTACATGAAACATAGCAAGAGTATATTTGAGCATGAGTGTATATGAGTTATGCCAAATATACTTGTGGCAACTTGGCCCAAATGTGATGAAACATCAATATTAGCTTTAGAATTAGTAGCAGGGGTGAAATCCAGCAGGTTCTAACAGGTTCTGGAGAACCGGTAGCGGAAATTTTGAGCAGTTCAGAGAACCAGCAAATGCCACCTCTGGCTGGCCCCAGAATGGGGTGGGAATGGAGATTTTCAGTATCCTTCCCCTGGAATGGGGTGGGAATGGAGATTTTGCAATATTCTTCCCCTGCCACACCCACCAAGCCACGTCCACCAAGCCACGCCCACAGAACCGATAGGGAAAAATTTTGGATTTCACCCCTAAAAATTTGCTAAAAATTGGAAAGGAGAAAGGATACCTACCGATGAAGAAATTATTAAGAAAATGATGGACTGTGCTGAAATGAATAAATTGACAGTTGAAATAAGAGAACAGGAAGATAAACAATATTATTTGATATGGGATTTATTTTATCAATGGAGAGATAATAAAACATGGAGATAAATATGAAATATGAAGTGAAAGTTGAGATAAAATAAGGGAAATATTTCTTTATGAAAATAAGCTTTGGTCGTATATTGATACTTTGAAGATGGGATTGAGCACAAAAGGATGTTAACCGATTGATATACTGTCTGTGATTGTTTGGAATGATGTGGTTTTTATGTTTTATTTTTATTTTAAAATAAAAATTGATTTTTTTAAAAAAAGAGGGCATGATGGCTCAGTGGTTAAAAGATGCTTAGCTTGTCAGCTTTCGGGTTTGAGACTCAGGCGCTGTTCAATGGGGAGAGTGCCTGATCCTTGTCCCCATTGCTAGGCGGCTTGCCCACCTAGCAATTCGAAAGCATGCAAATGTGATTAGATAAACAGGTACTACTTTGGCAGGAAGGTTTTAGATTAGATTAACAAAGTTGGAAGGGATCTTGTAGGTCATCTAGTCCAACTCCCCACCCCCACCCAAGCAGGAGACCCTACACCATTTCTGACAAATGGCAGTACGATCTCCTCCCCTCCCCTCCTCTCCTCTCCTCTCATCCCCTCCCCTCTACTCCTCTCCTCCCCTCTCCTCCTCTCCTTCCCTCTCCTCCTCTCCCTTCCCTTCCCCTCCCCTCTCCTCTCCTCCTCCCCTCCCCTCTCCTCCTCCCTCCCCTCTCCTCCTCTCCTTCCCTCTCCTCTTCTCCCTTCCCTTCCCGTCCCCTCCCCCTTCCCTCCTCTCTCCTCTCCTCTTCTCCTCCCCTCCCCCTCCCCTCCTCTCATCCCCTCCCCTCCTCCCCTTCCCTCCCCTTTTCTCTCCTCCTCCCCTCCCCTCTCCTCCAGAAGACAGTGGCAGTGGAAGATATACTGTGTTTTCCCGAAAATAAAACCCTGTCTTCTTCTTCTTCTTCTTCTTCTTCTTCTTCTTCTTCTTCTTCTTCTTCTTCTTCTTCTTCTTCTTCTTCTTCTTCTTCTTCTTCTTCTTCTTCTTCTTCTTCTTCTTATTATTATTATTATTATTATTATTATTATTATTATTATTATTATTATTATTATTATTATTATTATTATTTTGAACTCTGAAATAAGCGTTTGGCCTTATTGCCATGCGCTCAAAAGCCCAATTGGGGCTTATTATCAGGGGATGTCTTATTTTGAGGGAAACAGGGTAGCAGTGCTAAGTAACAACATCAGGAAGGACTGTGAGAAGCTGAAAAGTATCAGAGCCTGAAGGAGGAACTAAAGAGAAGGTGGAAAGCAAAGGCCAAGAGGTTTCATTTCATTTCATTTCATTTATTGGATTTGTATACCACCCTACTCCCGAAGGACTCAGGCCGGTGAACAGCCACAGAATAAAACACATAAATACAAAATTTAAAAACAGAATAAAACCGAATTAAACAATTTGGACGAGACAAATTTAAAACACCCAATAATTTTAAAAACAAATTAAAATTTACATTTTAAAGGGGAAAGATTTAGGCCAGGCCGGCTTGATGGAATAAAAAAGTCTTGAGCGCACGATGGAAGGTACGCAGATCCGGGATCCTCCGTATCTCCGGGGGGAGCTCATTCCAGATAGTAGGTGCCCCCACAGAGAAGGCTCTCCCCCTGGGGGCCACCAGTCGACATTGTTTGGCCGACGGCACCCGGAGTAGCCCCTCTCTATGAGAGCGTACCGGCCGGTGGGAGGCTATTGGTGGTAGCAAGCAGTCCCATAAATAACCAGGTCCTAAACCATGGAGCGCTCTAAATGTTCTCAGTGGTGGTTGGAACAATCAGGATTGTGGCTCCCAAGCTGGCAGAGTGGCTCAACAGATCCCAGGAATGACATCAGCGTTCTCTATCTAGAAGATTGCAGTGCTAGGAACAGCAAATATATTGCACAGAATTCTGGGAGTGGAAGTCCACAGGTCTTGATGAGTGCCAAGATTGGATATCCATGGTCTAGATTGATCTGGTACCTTTGCATCCTGTCTCTGCACCTTAACGGGGGTGGGGAGAGACTAGGAGTCACATGATACCAGTAGCAGTGTTGCAACATCTAAGGGGCAGCCACAAATTAGCCATCACTCTGCTAAACAAATAATTCCCTCAACACTGTCAAGCTATTTACTAAGTCTGCACTACTATTAATTTTCTCATCGTTCCCATCACCCATCTCCTTCCACTTGTGGCTGTATGATTGTAACTTTGTTGCCTGTATCCTTACGATTTATATTGATATTGTTTCCTGATTGCTTATTTGTACCCCATGACTATCATTAAGTGTTCTACGTTATGATTCTTGACAAATGTATGTCTTTTATGTACACTGAGAGCATATGTACCAAAGACAAATTCCTTGTGTGTCCAATCACACTTGGCCAATAAAAAATTCTATTCTATTCTATTCTATTCTATTCTATTCTATTCTATTCTATTCTATTCTATTCTATTCTATTCTATTCTATTCTATTCCACTCTACTCTAATTCTTCATTCTATTCTATTCTATTCTATTCTATTCTATTCTATTCTATTCTATTCTATTCTATTCTATTCTATTCCACTCTACTCTAATTCTTCATTCTATTCTAATTTTATTCTATTCTATTCTATTCTATTCTATTCTATTCTATTCTATTCTATTCTATTCCACTCTACTCTAATTCTTCATTCTATTCTATTCTATTCTATTCTATTCTATTCTATTCTATTCTATTCTATTCTATTCTATTCTATTCTATTCTATTCTATTCTATTCCACTCTACGCTAATTCTTCATTCTATTCTATTCTATTCTATTCTATTCTATTCTATTCTATTCTATTCTATTCTATTCTATTCTAAATTAGAGGGGGGTCAACCTATTCTCCAAAGCACCTGAAGGCAGGACAAGAAACAATGGATGGAAACTAATCAAGGAGAGAACCAACCTAGAACTAAGGAGAAATTTCCTAACAGTTAGAACAATTAATCAGTGGAACAACTTGCCTCCAGAAGTTGAGAAGAGCTTATATACAGTCATTTGTCTGGAAAGATATAGGGCTTCCTGCCTGAGGAGGGGGCTGGACTAGAAGACCTCCAAGGTCCCTTACAACTCTGTTATTCTGTTAATTCTGTATCTAAGACTCTTTAAATTCCCAGGTATCTGGTCAAGAACATAAGATTGAGGAAGACAGAGGAGAGAAAGGATTCCCACCCCTTTATTCTCATTTTAGTCAATCTATAGGTAAAGGTAAAGGTTGCCCTTGCACATATGTGCTAGTCGTTCCCGACTCTAGGGAGCGGTGCTCATCTCCGTTTCAAAGCCGAAGAGCCAGTGCTGTCCGAAGATGTCTCCGTGGTCATGTGGCCGGCATGACTAAACGCCAAAGGCGCACGGAATGCTGTTACCTTCCCACCGAAGGTGGTCCCTATTTTTCTACTTTCATTTTTTACATCCTTTCGAACTGCTAGGTTGGCAGAAGCTGGGACAAGTCACGGGAGCTCACCCCATTACGCAGCGCTAGGGATTCGAACCGCTGAACTGCTGACCTTTCGATCAGCATCAAGCTCACCATCTTAGCCACTGAGCCACCATGTCCCCAGTCAATCTATACGCTAACGCAAGGGCCAGATGGATTGCCCAACTTGATTTCGCTATGATCCCACCAGCTAGGCACTAGACATATTGTGATTATTATTTTTTTTTACATGCACATGACGAAGAATTCCCCTCACCAGTAGACTGAGTACAGTCCTAAGGGTCCTTGTCTTCTACAGAAGATGGATTTATAAATTATCAGAAAATGAAGGTTATGGTCTTCACTAAAAGCCTGAAAAAGTACATGTAGTTAACTGATCAAAATTGACAAGAGAAACTCATTAAGTACCGAGGGGTTATTATCTTTGCTACAAAAAAATCCCTAGGAGGCACAACTGGAATTTTGAACTGCAACTGTTCAGAAAATTGCAATGGCTATTCTCTCTCCCACCTGCTGCTTCCCCTCCTCATATAAGCCATTAGCACTGCATACCTTTCAGACAAAACCTGAATATAGCTGCTGTGTGATTCTCAACTGTGTATTGATGCATGTTTAAAATCTGTCGTCCAAGTGCTATGTTAGAGACCCAAAACCAGATTTCAATTGGAGGTAGAGTAGGAACAATGTTCCTGCAGAGGACCAACACCCCAATTTTAAACTTAATTTTTTTCTGGATTAAGTTCTACCTTTTTAAGAAAGGAAAGGTAAATACCAACAGCACTTAGAGTTATACACTGCTTCATTGTGCTTTACAGCCTTCTCTAAGCAGGTTACAGAGTCAGCGGATTCCCAACAATCTGGGTCCTCGTTTTACTTGACTTCGGAAGGACGGAAGGCTGAGCCAACCTTGAGCCAGTCAGGTTCGAACTGATTTCAGTTGGCAAAATTAGCCTTCAATACTGCATTCTAATCACTGCGCCACCAGGTTTCCCCTGTCCAGTCATGTCCAACTCTAGGGGGCAGTGCTAAGCCGGAGGAGCCAGCATTGTCCAAAGACACGTCCATGGTCATGTGGCCAGCTTGACCATATGTCAAAATTCATGGAACGCTGTTACCTTCCCATCAAAGGGGTACCTATTTATCCTCTTGCATTTGCATGCTTTCAAACGGCAGCAGCTGGAGCAAGGAACTGGAGCTCACCCCATTGTCCAACACTTGGTGTTGAAACCCAGGATGTCAGTTTTCCTTTTTAATATATACTTACAATATATACTTTGTGTGTATGGGTCTGTGTGTGTGTGTGTGTGTGTGTGTGTGTGTGTGTGTGTGTGTGCACGTGTGTGTGTGTGTGTGTATCTCTGTGGTGGCGCAGTAGTTAGAGTGCAGTACTGCAGGCTACTTCTGCTGATCACTGGATAGATAGATAGATAGATAGATAGATAGATAGATAGATAGATAGATAGATAGATGGAGATAGATAGATGATAGATGATAGAGAGATAGAGAGATAGAGAAACAGATAGATAGATGATAGATAGGTAGAGAGAGAGATGATAGATAGAGATAGATAGATAGATAGATAGATAGATAGATAGATAGATGATAGAGATGATAGATAGATAGATAGATAGATAGATAGATAGATAGATAGATAGATAGATAGATAGATAGATAGATAGATGATAGATAGAGATGATAGATAGATAGATAGATAGATAGATAGATAGATAGATAGATAGAGATAGATAGATAGATAGATAGACAGACAGACAGACAGATTGATAGATGATAGATGGTAGATAGAGAGATATAGATAGATAGATAGAGAGATGATAGATAGATAGATAGATAGATAGATAGATAGATAGATAGATAGATAGATAGATAGATAGATAGATATAGATAGACAGATTGATAGATGATAGATGGTAGAGAGATATAGATAGAGAGAGATAGAGAGATAGAGAGATAGAGAGATCTGAGATAGAGATAGATAGATAGAGATAGATAGAGATAGAGATAGAGATGATAGATAAGGGGAGAGAGAGATATAGTATAGTATATAGTATATAGCATAGAAATATAGATATAGATATATAGATGTATAGATATAGATATACACATAATGCATATTGTATATACAGTATGTATATATGTATGTCTGTGTATATATGTAGATAGATACTCTGTGTATGTGTGTGTGTGGGTGGGTCTGTGTGTGTGTATACCCACATACATACTGTACATATACAGTAATGTAATCGTTACAAAGAATTTTAATTCTAATAGTAAAAACCAATATAAGGTACATTTAGAGGAAAAACAGTATAGAATGGAAATAACGAAAAAGAAGGACTCAAACTAGTTAAGCAGCTATGCAGCACTCAAGGAACTTCTGACAAGGAGTACGTATTTCAGAAAAAGGCAAGAAGCTTTTAGCAAAGATTCGCAGCCACTTTTCGATGTGACGGAATGTCAAAATATCACTTACAATATGGTGAAGTCAATATTCTCCCACCCATGCTGTGTTGGAGAACGGATAAGGGGCCTCTCGTTTTTGTGCAACAAAAATGTTTATCATTTTTGGGAGCAACCAGGTTTTATGGAAATGGTTTTTTCTTTTTTTTCTGTGGAGAACCAGCACCAAATGCAATGGACCTACCAAAAAGGAGTAAAACTGAAGAGAATGAGAAAAAGGAGCATGAGAATGAGAATCTAGTCTAGTAGTTAAGGCATTAGGCTAGAAAGAAGGAGAGTGTAAGGTTTTTTAAAAACAGATTAACAGAGTTGGAAGGGACCTTATAGGTCATCTAGTCCAACCCCCTTCTCAGGCAGGAGACCCTACACCGTTTCTGACAAATGGCAGTCCAATCGTTTCTTGAAAGCCTCCAGTGAGGAAGCTCCCACAACTTCCGAAGGCAACTTCTGTTCCATGGGTCGATTGTTCTCACTGTCAGAAAGTTCCTCCAGAGAAAATTAGTAAAGAAAATGTATATTTGATTACACATATAATAACTGCAGCAAGAATAGTATTTGCACAAAGATGGAAAGCAGAGAAGATCCCTTTAGAAGGGGAAGTAATTAGAAAAAATTTGGACTGCGCAGAGATGAATAGATTAACCTTAATGATTAAAGAGAAAGAGGATACGGAATGTTTTAAGATATGGGGGAAATTTTATGATTGGATAGAAAAGAGATGCAGATAAAGAATTTGATAAGCAAAGAGGAGAAAGTTACATTAAATATATGTACTTGGAACACTGCTATCATGTCTCCCCTGGTCCTTCTATTCACTAGACTAGCAATGCCCAGTTCCTGCAACTGTTCATCGTATGTTTTAGTCTACAGTCTCCTCATCATCCTGGTCGCTCTCCTCTGCACTTTTTCCAGAGTCTCAACATCTTTTTTATAGTGTGGTGACCAAAACTGGATGCAGTACTCTAGGTGTGGTCTTACTAGGGCTTCCTGCCTGGACTACTGTAATGCTCTCTACATGGGGCTCCCCTTGAAGAGCACCCAGAGGCTCCAACTGGTCCAGAATGCGGCCGCGCAGGTGGTTACGGGAGCGACGTGGCGCTCCCATGTGACTCCCCTCCTGCGCGAGCTGCACCGGTGATCTTCCGGGTGCACTTCAAGGTTCTGGTTACCACCTTTAGAGCGCTCCGTGGCTTAGGACCGGGGTACCTACGAGACCGCCTTCTGCCACCAGTAGCCTCTCACCGACCAGTACGCTCCCATAGAGTGGGTCTTCTCAGAGGGCCGTCGGTCAAACAGTGTCGACTGGCAGCCCCCAGGGGGAGAGCCTTCTCTGTGGGGGCACCTGCCATCTGGAACGAGCTCCCCCCGGAGATACGGAGGATCCCGGATTTGCGCACTTTCCGCCGCGCCCTCAAAACATTCTTATTCCAGCAGGCTGGTCTGGCCTAACCTCCCTTTTAAATTGCTTTTAAATTTGCTTTATAAATTGGGGTGTTTTAAATCGGGCCAAAGTATTTAATGTATTTTAAATGGTTTTTAACGTTTGCATTATGTGTATTTTACCTTTTTGGCTGTTCACCACCCTGAGTCCTTCGGGAGTAGGGCGGTATATAAATTTAATTATAAATAAATAAAAATAAATAGAGTGGTATTAGTACCACTCTATAAAGTTCATTATTTAACATCTTACTCATGAAAGCCAGCTTGGGTGATTTAGGACCAACCACCAGGAGACAGTGAGTTCTAGTCCCACGTTAGATGTGAAAGCCAGCTGGGTGACTTCTAGCCAGTCCCTCTCTCTTCCTCTCTCTCCCTCTCCCTCCCTCCCTCCCTCCCTCCCTCCTTCTCTCTCTCTCACAGTTGTACAAAGTTAGCACCCACTCCTCCTAGAAGAATGAAATATTATAGGAAATATTAAAAAGGCAGAATATTATATTTCCCCTAAAAGAGAAATAGATATCTTAAGGGAGACAGAAGCTCAGAGCCACAGTTCTCAGTACCCCCAAGCAGATATTAAGCTGAGGCCAGCTTTCAGAAATGCAAATGCAGATTTGGTAATCCATCCAAGACAGGATATTTTGAACAAAGGCAGAATTAGGTAGAATGGTAGGATCAGCCCTCACTCAAGATCCAAACCGGGAAAGCCATTAAGACATAATAAGAATGGCCCAACACCCTTTTAGGACACAAGCCTCCTCATTACATCGTCTGAGAGTCCAGGTTTCAATCAAACTTAACTCAGACAACCTAAAAAGTTAGCTATGACCCCTAAAACAACCAATAGGATGCATGCTCTTGCCACAGGAACAGGAAGCTCAAGTTCAAAACCCAACAGAGGGTGTAAATAATCCTCACTCTCCACTCCATGTAGTCAGCTACCCAGAATCACACATGCTTGGTGGTTCTGCTTCACCATTAAAGCATCTTTCCAATCAGCCTCCATGTTTCCAGTGTCTTCCTCCCCACTTGGAACTGAACCAGATGGATATTTTTTCCAACACAGGCAAGGGTGGGATTCAGCCGATTTGGACCGGTTCGGGCGCACCGGATGCTAATTTTACATCTGGTTCTCCGAACCAGTAGTTGCAAGGACTGAATGGCCCTGCCCACCCCTCCCCTCCCCTCCCAGGAGTCTCCATGTGGCCCATTTTGGATGCCAGTTAAGTGCCGGGCCTGCACGGAGACTTGGGGAGGGCAAAAAATGGGCTCCTCGGAAGTTCTGGAAGTTTGGAAACAGGCTCATTTCTGGCCTACGGTTGGCCCCCCGGATGGCCATTTTCACTCTCCTGGAGGCTCAAGGAAAGCCTCTGGAGCCTGGGGAGGGTGAAAAACAGGCCTCCCAGAAGTTCCATAAGTCCAGAAATGGGCCCATTTCCGGCCTCCGTAGGGTCTCCGGAGACAGTGGAGGCCATTTTCGCCCTCTTGGAGGTTCAAGGAAAGACTCTGGAGCTTGGGGAGGGCAAAAATGCCCCCCACCACCACTGTGGTTCAGGAGGCCAAGCAGGCCACGCCCACCATGGCCACAACCACCCAAGCGGGCAGAGAACCAGTTGCTAAAATTTTTGAACCCCACCCCTGAACACAGGTGAAATGTAAATATAGTTTGCTCATCTAGGTAAGGTACGCCGTGTGCTAAATAAATAAATACTCCTTCTCTGTTTGAATGCAATGTACTTCCAAAACACACACGTGAAATACCAGAGCATGAACAAGTTACAAGGGTCAACTTCATAGGTTGTTGGTTTGTTGCTTTAAATCACACAGGGCTTTTTTTTAACTTGACTTCTCCTGGCCCTAATGGTCATGTGAAGCTTGGCCTTCCTGATATGTCTTTGCCCCTCGGATGGCAAATATTGATTTCCAAAAGTTCCAGATGTCAAGGAAGACAGTGCACGTCTCAGTCTTCAGAATTAGAGGTCAAATTTCTCCTGCAAATGTCAACTTTAAATGCGTGGCCAACAGAGAGGGACCTTGAGTCAATCCAGGTGAACTCAGGACAGTCCTGCCAGGAAATATGAAGGAAGCCAGAACCTTACAGCTTATCCTTACCATGATAGCTTCCTCGGGCAAAAGCAAAATCCAAACAGTTGGAAGAATTTCAGTGAAACTTACAGGACAAAAAAACCCCACACCCTTTCTCCAAATATATTAATGTATTCATTTAGCTGCTAACTAATTAACTAAATAAGTGGCTAGCTGGCCGGTAGCATTGGAACGAGACAAAACCACAAATAATAAACTTCCAAATGGAAAAACAAACAAACAAACCCAAGGAAATCTGCCTGTAAAGCAGGTATAGGATATGACTTGCGATACTTCTGAAGAGGGAGGGGAAGTGGAGTGGAGCGGAGTGGAGCGGAGGGAGAGGGCAGGGGAGAGGGAGCAGAGGGGAGGAAAGGGGAGTGTGAAAATTGGTCATAAGTCACTTTTTTCAGGGCCATTGTAACTTTGAATAGTCACTAAATGAATTATAATTTGAGGATTACCTCTATATGTTGGTGTTTCTTTTAAACAATGTGTTGTGATAAGTAATGCACAACAGTATGTTGTAATTTGTTGTTGTTAGTTGCAAAGTCATGTCTGACCCATCGCAACTCTATGGACAATGATCCTCCAGGCCTTCCTGTCCTCTACCATCCTCTGGAGTCCATTTTAGCTCATGCCGACTGCTTCAGTGACTCTGACTCATATATAGGTTTCTCAAGAGACAAATAAGATGGTCTGGTACTCCCATCTCTTAAAGAACTTGCCACAATTTGTTGTGATCTACACAATCAAAGGCTTTAGCATGGTCAATGAAGCAGAAGTAGATGTTTTTCTGGAACTCCCTAGCTTTCTCCATGATCCAGTGTAGGTTGGCAATTTGATCTCTAGTTCCTCTGCCTCTTCGAAATCCTGCCTGTACTTCTGGTAATAGGTAATACAAATAAACTATACTCATTCATTCATTCATTCATTCATTCATTCATTCATTCATTCAACTTGTATGGCTGCCCATTTCAAATAAATATTTCTGGACCTTTAACAAAAGATACTTAATTTCCAACTAAGAAAGTACTGACTATCATTTTCCAAATTATAATATAACATTGAAGGTCTCTTTCTGACTTCCCTAGTTGAAATTCCCAGAAATAAAGAGGGGGGGAAATGGTAAACTGCATCTCTTTTACCAAAATTAATAAATGCTTTAATTGATGAATTTTAATTATCTGGATTCTAATTTTGATTTTAGCTGTACTGATTTTATTCTTATGTTTAGTATTCAGTTTCATTTTAAATTATTATAAGATGTTTTAAGTTTTTTGGTTTGTTTGTTTTTTAAATTACTACTGGGAGGTCATTACGTTAACAAGCAACTTGTGTATTCTGAAATATTGTCTAGAATCACTCTATTCTAGACACACAATGTGTTCCTCAAGTTGTGCTATCTACTAAAAATGGTGTCAACTCTGAAGCAAATGTCACTGGGGCCATTTTGGAGGGTTGCCACAGTGTGAAGAAGGGATAGGGAGGGGGAACATAGTTAGATGGGGGGTTTGTAGTCAAAACAAAATAGTTTGGTCCTGTGGGACCAAAATAGTTTGGTCCTGTAGGATCCAAGGTCATTCCAACAGATGGCTGGAAAGAGGAGGAGCACTGTATCCAAGCAACCAGCCAGCACCTTTGTTGGATGCTTATCCTATGGTTGGGTAGATAATATATAGAAAACTATGTTCTGTAACTTTAACTCCTACAAAGATGACTAATTGGCTGTGCTAAGCAGACATAAAAGAAGGCAGGAAGTTCATTCGCTTCTGCTCCTGCTATTAGAAGGTTGAACTGCTGAAAGGAACTTTGTCTGTGTTACTGAAGAGAACTGGAATTGTAATCAAACTATGTTTTGTGTTGAACCGTGATTGTTTGAAGAAGTGTTATCTTTGTTTTGAGAAGCCAAGTTTGTTTTTTACTACAAGTAAAGACTGTTTATTTTGCTTTAAATGTTCAGAGTCTGTGAGTATCTGTGTGTTTTGCTAAGCAACGTATCTATTCGCTGTCTGGTCCGTTGCACCACTTTGCAGAGGGCGGTTTTACCCTCAACAACCTTGATTGGACAATGTGACTAATTGTTTGGGGAAAGGGGGACCTATCACTTTTTAATCAGGTGAAAACCGGGGGAACTTTCAGAGTCGGTTTTTCACCAGCTTGTGCCCCTGTGATATCTCCAATAAACTTGTTCTTTGAGGAACTTGCTTGCCTCGGAGTCCTGCTTCCTATGGAGTTATTACCTGACAAATGGCTCAGGAAGGATGAATTTGCAGCGTTCCTCCCTATCACCCCTTCGTCTCTGTGCTTTGAGATATTATCTCAATGAAAGACAAAATGGCATCACACTGAGACAGGAAGGTCTTATACTATAAATCATATTAATCTATGTATTGTATTATTCACAGTATTATGTTGTTCTCAGAAGTGTTGATGTGGGTGTTCTGTCCCCATCTCACACACGCACACAGACAGCCAGGGGTTAAATAAAACTGGCAGACAACAAATTCTCTCAATAAGAGGATTGGCAGCAACCCAGTAGCTGCTTGCCAAGAACTTTACTCATAGAGGGAGGGGTTGTTCCTCCGTCAGATAAACCCAAACAAGATACACACAGTTCAAGAATTGCCAAGTCCAGTCCGTATTAAATCCAAGGAAGATAACGTTGTTTCAAAGATATAATGTGACTCGCTAGTAGTTAGTTTTGTCCATCACAGAGTCTGAATGGCCACTTCACCCCCTTTTATCCCCTGTGGGATGTGGTCCAGTGACTGAGCTTAATCTCTGGCACGCCTCCTTTTCTGCTGCGTGCGCTTGTCTCTCCGACGCTGGCGTGGATCCAGCCAAGACTTATCTCCGTCACTGTCCGACTGCGAGGAGATACCTGGCTCCTGGCCAATCTCTTCTCCTTCGGGAGACACCTGAGGCATTGCCAGAGAGGAGGGTCCTGGAGAGGGAGGCCTGGCCAACTCCTCTCCTTCATGTTCAGAGCCTTCTCCCTCCGATAAGTCGGCCTCGGGGGTCGGAGTCACAACAGTGGGAGTAGAAGTTATGTTGCAAACCTCAGGAAAGTATAAGGAACAGAAATAAGGAACTTGTTAAATGTACTGATGAGCTTAATGACCTATGTTCTATATCATTCCTGTAACAAACTTATATTAAGAAACATATTACCAGAAGCGTTCACGGAAAGTAACAGACGGTGTAAGATAGTACCCATATATGGAAATAGAGTCAGAAGCATAATGCCTCTGACGTGGCTAGAATTGCAAAATGTATAAAAGGTACATCTTGGGCGTAGCCCAGGGTTCGGAATCTGACATGTGAATGCTCCGAACCTTTGCTAGCAAATAAACCTGTGTTCTCCAACTTCTGTGGTCTTGTCTCCTGCATTTGGGAAAGTGGGTTTTCCCGCTTCAACACAAGGAAGAATTTACAAGAAGACATCCTAGATCCGTTCCCCAATTTTTCTGGCTTTCTGGACCAGCCGGTGGGGGAGGGGGAAGAGAGGGAGAGGGGATTGTTCCACGCGAGTGGTGGGCGAGCGGGTGCGTGCAGCTCCATTTACCCAAGCGGTGGGCAAGTGCACCTGCCAATCGTGCAAATGGAGCTGCGTACGAGCGGGTGTTTGCTTTTGCAGCCTGGTTTCAAACAGGCCCCAGGCCATGGCCTGGAGGTTGGGAACCCCTGTCCTAGGTAACTAGATTAGATTAGATTAGATTAGATTAGATTAGCTTTATTGATTAGCCTATAGGGCATATCAAAGTACAAGGTTGAAACACGTATCGCCAATAAAATCCTGTACAAACAATTTAAAATAATGTAACTAGATAACTGTTGTCCATTAGTGGAAAAAGTTGGAAGTGTCCAAATGAACGACATAATTTCAGTGAGTCGCTTTGGAATAAACTGCACAAGTTTCTCCCTCTCTCTCTCTCTCTCTCTCTCACTCCCTCTCTCTCACTCACTCGTTTTCTCTTTCTTTCTCTGCATATGTGTCTTTCTCTCTTCCCCTGCCTCCCCCGTCTGTCTTTCTCTCTTTGTCTGTGTCTTTCTTTCTCTCTCTCCCCTCCCTCTCTGTCTTTCTCTCTTTCTCTCTCACTCCTTCCCCCTCTCTGTCTTTCTGTGTGTGTGTCTTTCTAGCTCTCTTCCCCCTCCCTTCTCTCTCTCTCTCTTTCTGTTTCTCTTTCTCTGCATGAGTGTCTTTCTCTCTCCTTCCCTCCCCCTCTCTGTCTTTCTCTCTTTGTGTGTGTCTTTTTCTCTCTCTCCCGCTCCTTCTCTGTCTTTCTGTTTGTCTCTTTCTCTCTCACACACACACTCCTTCCCCCTCTCTGTCTTTCTCTCTCTGTGTGTGTCTTTCTTTCTCTCCCTTCCCCCTCCCTTCTCTCTCTCTCTCTCTCTCTCTTTCTGTTTCTGTTTCTCTGCATGTGTGTCTTTCTCTCTCCTTCCCTCCCCTCTCTGTCTTTCTCTCTGTGTGTATGTCGTTCTCTCTCTCTCTCTCCCTCCCTCACCCCCTCTCTGTCTTTGTTTGTTTTTGTTTTTTTGTTTTGATTGGATTTATATACTGCCCTACTCCCGAAGGACTCAGGGCGGTGAACAGCCACAGAATAAAACACATAAATACAAAAATTTAAAATACAATAAAAACGAATTAAATAATTTGGCTGAGACAAATTTAAAATACCCAATAATTTAAAAACAAATTAAAATTTACATTTAAAAGGGGAAAAGATTTAGGCCAGGCCAGTTTGATGAAATAAGAAAGTCTTGAGCGCGCGACGAAAGGTGCGCAGATCCGGGATCCTCCGTATCTCCGGGGGGAGCTCATTCCAGATTGTAGGTGCCCCCACAGAGAAGGCTCTCCCTCTAGGGGCCGCCAGTCGACATTGTTTGGCCGATGGCACCCGGAGGAGCCCCTCTCTATGAGAGTGTACCGACCGGTGGGAGGCTACTGGTGGTAGCAGGCGGTCCCGTAGATAACCAGGTCCTAAGCCATGGAGCGCTCTAAAGGTGATAACCAAAACCTTGAAGCGCATCCGCACAAATTCAATTGCATTTGTCTCGTTGTGTGTATCTTTCTTTCTCTCTCTCTCTCTCTCCCCCCTCTGTGTTTGTGGGTCTCAGTACTCTAAATATAGAGAGAAGTAGCCTTAATAATTAGCATTGTCAACCGTTTGGTATATGATGTAGTCTGAAATAATTCTTAAAAGTTGAATTTTTGAGCCCCACTGAACCGTAGCTCACCTAAATTTCACAAGCAGAGTCATATAACTTTTTTCCAATAGTTTTGGGAGGGGGAAGCCCTTTACATTTGTAGGTTCTTTTAATCGATGAAAGAAATTAATCAGGCACTCAGACTAGGGAAGATTTTCTTGCCACTCTGTATTAACTGTATTAACACTGAACACAGAATGCTGTCTTGGAAGAAAAATATATAGCAAATAAGAAAAGAAAAAATGGGATTGTGTGTGTGCAGTGGAAAAGAATCATTCTAGCTTTCTGACGTGCTCTTTTGTTTCTTAATTTTCTGCAACATCCTTGCATTTCACAGGGATGATATTTCATTAGAAGGCTAAAACTATCTTTCTGCACCCCCACTGCTAATGCAGTATTTTGTCTCAGCACTAACACTAATTGAAACAAATAATTAGAAAGACCAGGAGAGGTAACCGTTAGGAAATTAATTTAGCAAGACATATTTCAATAAGCTGGCAGTAGATACAATAAAGGCACTTCTTCTTCTGAAGTGACTTGTCAGCAAGAAAATAAATCAACGTTACTCCTAGGTATTATATATATATATATGCATGTGGCCTGTGGTTAGAGATAGTTGGCTCTATGCCTTTGCTTTATACTCTTTGGGTTATACAAGCTAGTCTATTAGCAAGATTTTTCAATCCATAGCTACATCAAAGTGAGAAGATAAAGGATTGCATTTTGGTCGTGAACTTCAGCAAAAATACCAGTGGTGAAATCCAATTTTTTTTTACTACCGGTTCTGTGAGCGGGACTTGGTGGGCGTGGTGTGGCTTGGTGGGCATGGCAGGGGAAGGATACTGCAAAATCCCCATTTCCACCCCACTCCTGGGGGAAGGGTATTGCAAAATCCCCATTCCCTCCCCACTCCTGGGGGAAAGATATTGCAAAATCTCCATTCCCAACCCACTCTGGGGACAGGCAGAAATGGTATTTGCCGGTTCTCCAAACTACTCAAAATTTCCGCTACCAGTTCTCCAGAACCTGTCAGAACCTGCTGGATTTCACCCCTGAAAAGTACCCAGAGTACTCATATACTGAACAGAAGCATAGTTTATTCGGACTTCCTCCTTCTCCAATGAAATATTCTCTATGTCAGACTTCGATGCTATCTCAAAATAAATGACACTCTAATTCTTTCTAAAATTAGAGGGAAAGTAAAGACATCATCAAAAGAAATGCAATAGCTTGGCACGATAAAGAAATGTTTTATTGTCTTCTTCTGGTATATGTTCCCAGTTTAGCTTACTGCTCTGGGGTTTCTTGGAGCTTTTTCATCCAGATATTAACCAGATCATCTTCTTTTAATGACCTCATAATCCCTTGCAGGGTGGAGTCTGGGCAACTGAATGGAGCTAGCAGAGTGTTTTAATGGCCAGATGCCCTTCCTGTCACCAGTGCGGAGTTTTGTTCAGCAGAAATATTCTCAGTGTGTCCAGAGAGAGAAATATCTGCCTCTACCTAGGATCAAACGCACAGCTTCCTGATTGTGAGGCGAGAGCTCCACTTCTAGGCCATCTTACCACTCCTCCAAATATTAATCAAATGCAATGTATATATTGATATATGTGTTAGAAGAAAATTCTTGGTTCATTCTAGGCCAGAGTGGGACAACTTGGTACAACCAACTCTCCGCAACCAATTCCTGGGACAGCCTGGGACAACTTGCTGTAGCCAACCCATTGCGGGACAATTCAACAATTTAAGTGTTTGAAATAATTTAAAAATATTTTTTTTAATTTTTGTCATTCACATTTCATTTTGTCCATCCCTTGGCATCCTTTCTTGAATGATGCTATTCCACCATTTCTTTGATATTAGTGTAACTCTTCTCCTATGGCGAGTTGTCTTGCAGCCAGTTGGCCTCAGTGAGATGATGACCATGGCAAGTTGGCGTGCTGTGTTGAGTTGGTCATGCTGTGTTGTCCTAGCTCAGGGGTCGGCAACCTTAAACACTCAAAGAGCCATTTGGACTGTTTCCCACAGAAAAGAAAACACCGGGAGCCACAAAACCCTTTTGACATCTAAAATGAAGATAACACTGCATATATCGTTTTTTTTACCTTTATGCTATGTATAAAAAAACTTATTTATCCATGGTTAGCCTACTGGGGGTCGAAAAGCTCAATAAAATGTGTGCCTGTGGGTGTCGCACATTGGTGGTTGTGACACATATTTTGAGCTGCAGCAGAGGGATGAAGGAGCCACATGGGGCTCCAGAGCGGCGGGTTGCTGACCCCTGTACTAGCTGAACACAAGAACAGTTTTTTTCCCAAACGCCATCACTCTGCTAAACAAATAATTCCCTCAACACTGTCAAACTATTCACTAAGTCTGCACTACTATTAGTCTTCTCATCATTCCTATCACCCATCTCCTTCCACTTATGACGGCATGACTGTAACTTTGTTGCTTGTATCCTTACGATTTATATTGATATTGATTGTTTCCTGATAGCTTATTTGTACCCAATGACTATCATTAAGTGTTGTACCTTATGATTCTTGATGAATGTATCTTGTCTTTTTATGTACACTGAGAGCTTATGCACCAAAGACAAATTCCTTGTGTGTCCAATCACCACTTGGCCAATAAAGAATTCTATTCTATTCTATTCTATTCTATTCTATTCTATTCTATTCTATTCTATTCTATTCTATTCTATTCTATTCTATTCTATTCTATTCTATTCTATTCCATCCCATCCCATCCCATCCCATCCCACTCCACTCCACTCCTTTTCCTCTTCCTCTTCCTCTTCCTCTTCCTCTTCCTCTTCCTCTTCCTCTTCCTCTTCCTCTTCCTCTTCCTCTTCCTCCTTATTCTATTCTATTCTATT
Source organism: Pantherophis guttatus (assembly GCF_059756535.1). NCBI lineage: Eukaryota > Metazoa > Chordata > Lepidosauria > Squamata > Colubridae > Pantherophis > Pantherophis guttatus. The sequence continues at coordinate 74,891,058 of NC_142070.1, read as the reverse complement.
CTATTCTATTCAGTACAGGACACCTGCTTGAAATGGAAATAGAATTTTTTTCAGTGGTGAAACAGACAGTTTAGCAATTGAAGGTGGCTACACACTGAAAGGCAAGACTAGAAATATATATAGAAAACTGTGGTCTTTTTCCTAGAAAGCATGCAAACATGGTTTGGCCTGGAGGGTTGAGAAAAGTCTAGTAAGGAGGAAGTGCAGTTATCTCTCACTTAGGGTGTGAGAATCTTTACCTCTTTTGCATGCTCAGATGTTGAACGTGGGTGAGGGCTCCGAGTCTGGGAATCCTATGCTGTATGTAAGGGATTTCCATATCTTGAAAGGATAACTTAAAATTTTGATTATATTGCTGGTATTTGCCAATTTCCTAGCCAGAGATGCATTAAATTTTATCCCATCTGGGCAAAAGAAACTTAAGCAACTTAACCTAAGTCTTTTATTCTACTGCTTGACAGATCAGGGATGGCCTGATCTGGAAACTGGTCTCCATGACAAGTTGACACGGAAATCTCTCGTTTCCTTCCTTCCTTCCTTCCTTCCCTCCATCCTTTCTTCCCTCCATCCCTCCCTCCCTCCATCCCTTTCTTTCTTTCTTTCTTTCTTTCTTTCTTTCTTTCTTCTTTCTTCTGTCCTTCCTTCCTTTGTTCTTTCTTTCTCTTTCTCTCTCCTCCCTCCCTCCCCCTTCCTTCCTTCCTTCCTTCCTTCCTTCCTTCCTTCCTTCCTCTTTCCTTCCTTCTTTCTTTCTTTCTTTCTTTCCTTTGTTCTTTCTCTCTTTCTTTCTCTCTTCTTCCTTCCTTCCTTCTCTCTTTCTCTCCCCTTCCTTCCTTCCTTCCTTCCTTCCTTCCTTCCTTCCTTCCTTCTTTCTTTCTTTCTTTCTTTTTTCTTTCTTTCTTTCTTTCTTTCTTTCTTTCTTTCTTTCTTTCTTTCTTTCTTTCTTTCTCTCCCTCCCTCTCCTTTTTTCCTCTCCCTCTCCTTCTTCCTCTCCCTCACCCTCCCTCACTCTTTTCTCATTTCTCTTTATCTTCTACTCCCTCTTCATCTTTCTCTTTTTCTTTCTCCTCTCTCTCTCTCTCTCTCTCTCTCTATTTTCTACCATGTGCTGTATGTTTTATATTTTCCCCTTGCCGCAAAGCAGCCTTTTCTAATGTTTTTTTTTCCAGAGGCTTAACAAAATATTATTGAAGAATAAAATATTCAGTCTGAGGGTTAAGAAGGGACTTGAATACTCTTACTAAAATATATGGCTTCAATTAACACAGATAATAGTTACAACAATACAGTTAAGTATAGTTCTATGGCAACAACATTTTCCTCTTTGTGAGTCAATATGGGATGTGCATTAGTTCCATTTTAACAAACTTAACTAAAGGCATATTCTGACATGAGAAAATTTTTGTTTGCACTCAGCCTACAAGAAAAACACAATTTTACTTTGCACTCAGAAACACTGCTTTGCTGTTTTCATCAATTAAGGTAGGAAAACTTTCAACTGAAATTCATTCTATTCAATGCAGTAGTACCCACTTAATGATGGAAGTGGAACTGGGATTTCCGTCACTAAAGCACAATGAGTAATCACGTAACCCTGAGACACAGCAACGGTCATAAGTATGACGCAGTGACCGAGCATCTGAATTTTGATCACATCAGCATGGGGATGCTACAAAGATCCTAAGTGTGAAAAATGGCCATAAGTCATTTTTTTCCAGGATGCTGTTGTAACTTTGAATGGTCACTAAATGAACTTTTGTAAATTGAGGACTACCTGTAGTAAGTCCTCTACTAATGTAGTTGAGAGGGATCCACTACCTCCTGAGGTCTTTCCGTGATGTGAGGGAAGAAGAGAAGATTCCAAAATTGGAACTCTTAGTTTCCATCGTAATCCAGGATGAGATAACCTCAGTAAGAATTATAGCTATTTTAGTGAGAATGGTAAAAAGCCTCTGAGATTTGTAAGATATATTCAAAGGCAAAAGGGTGCTTCAGGATGCATGGAATCCTAACAGATTATTGATCGGCAGAGTAAAATAACAATAGCAATAGCACTTACAGTATTGCTTAAGTAAGTGCTTAAATAAGCACAATATTACTTAAGTAAGTAATATTGCTCATTGTATATAGACTTATATACTACTTCATAGTGCTTTTACATCCCACTCTAAGCAGTTTACAGAGTAAACTGTATATGGCCCCCAACAATCTGGATCCTCATTTTACCCACCTCAGAAGGATGGAAAGCTGAATCAGCCTTGAGCTTGGTGAGATTCGAACTGCCAAACTGCTGGCAGCCGCTGATCAGCAGAAGTAGCCTGCAGTACTGCACTCTAACCACTGCACCACCGCAGCTCATACCTTTTGTAAGAGTCTCACTAGTCTCTTACAACACAATCATAGGGGGAAAAAAATGTGTCCCTATAAGGTTTTGCACAGTTGACTCCTCCTGTTTTCTGGAACACACCAAATAGCTATAGGTCAGGAGTGTCAAACTCGATTTCATTGAGGGCCGTATCAGGGTCGTGTTTGACTTTGGGGGGCCCTGTGTATGGCCAGGGTGGGAGTGACCAGCTTGATGTCACTCGTGTCAGGGGCACCAGTGGTGGCCCGAGCACTCTGCCTGAGAAAACGGGCTTATGAGCTCCGTTTTCGGCTGTGATGGCCTCTTGCAACCCTCTGCCAGTGAAAACAGAGCTTCAGGCTTTAAACTGAACCGAATGAACAAACGTTGCTTCCTGCAAAGGCCCATGTGCCTTTGCTCCTCTTTTAAGTCTTATGGGAGGGGCCAATCATCTCCCAGCCCTACTCCTGAGTCGTCCCTTTTGTTTTAGCTGTTCTTGCCTTCTGGCAGCTCTGAGAACAGGCTCCCCCTGTTCCTCTCCCTTGCTGAGGTCCGACTCTGGGGGCTCCGGAGGCAGCACATACCTCCCAGATGGCCCTTTCTCTGCTTCCGATGCGGAGCCTTGTCCGAGCCTTCCCCAGACTCCAGGACTGGCCCATGGTCCTCCCCAGCCTCCTCACTGTCCGACTCTGCGGCCAGCTCTGCAGGCTGCTGGCGGACCACAACAGCTAGTTCCTCCTTAACCTTAATTCTTATTTGTTAGTTCCTCCTGTTGTTTAAAAGCAGCTGGTAAAGTGGCTTTACTTGAGAAGTCGGTTTTAGATAATGCTTTTTTATTATTATTATTATTATTATTATTTTTAACATTTTATATTTTAAATTACTAACATTACAAACAACCTATACAATATTTCACCCTGTGCTATACATAAGAAAGGAAGATTTGGTTCTTCGGATATAGCCTCATGATCGCCAAAATACACGTTCTCGGGGTACAGGTACCGAAGCATCCAATTTTCCCAGCGCATAGTCCACAAATGGTTTCCAAATTTTCCAGAAAATGTCTTCTTTATAGTCACCATTTCTAATTTTAATATCACATGTCATTTTATCATTTAAAGCTAATTTCCACATTTCACAATACCATTCTTCTATTCTAAAATTCACATCTAATTTCCAATATCTGGCTATTATAATTCTACCCATTATAATCATAATTCTAATCAATTCTTTCTCATATTTTGTTGGTTCTATTTCCTTAATTATCAACAGTAATATTGTAAATATTGTAATATTGTAATATAGTAAAATCTATATTTAGATAATGCTATAGTGTACCACCAAATTAACATCACAGCAAGTATCAGACATGCCAAGACCTTATCCTGACATAGAAAATAAAAATGGCAAATTTCCACCACGATGTTCAAAAGCCAGAAGAATAAGTACTAAGTATCCATTACTTTGTTGTCAAGCCAGGAATAAAAGAAACCCAGAGAAAATTATATTTTTACTCCATTCTCAAAATAATTGCAATAGGGAAGACTTTACAAGGGGTTCGTTTTAAGGCAAAATGTCGAGATGAAATTAGTATTATTGAAAAATTGGATAATACCAGGAATAACGTTACTGGGGTAGTTTTCCTTATACCTCCATTGTTGAAAACTCTTCCAGATTGCCAAGAAAACCTTCAGTCATCCATTTCTTCATTGTTGCTTTCAATCTGCCAAGCCAAAACTTGGTGGGATATTTTGCCCCAGCCAGATTCCCTTTCCTATATAGAGTTGTTACGTTTTTGAAATTTTTGGAAGAACCTTTTATCCTAAAAAAAAAAAAAAAAAAACAAAAAAAAAAAACAAACCCTTATCCATTCTGACAATCTTTTGTAAAAGAGTTATAACTTAAGAAGTCAAGTTGTCCAAGTGACACATGAGTCATATTATCATATGTGGTGGAAATGCATAGAAGCCAAAAAATACTGGACAAAAATACATACGTGGTTGGAGAAGATGATACAACAACATATTGATCTGAAACCTGAAATATTTCTGATGGGGATTTTACCAGAAACTTATAGTAAAGAAAATGTATGTTTGATTTTCCATGTAATAACTGCAGCTAGGATTGTATTTGCACAAAACCGGAATTCCTTCTCTCCCTCCTTCTTTCCCTCCCTCCCATTTCCTTTCTTCCTTTTCCTTCCTTCCTTCCTCTTCCTTCCTTCCTTCCTCCCTACCTCCCATTTTCTTCCTTCCTTTTCCTTCCTTCCTTCCTCCCTCCCATTTCCTTCCTTCCTTCCTTCCTTCCTTCATTCCGCCCTCCCTACCATTTCCTTCCTTCCTTCCTTCCTCCCTCCCTCCCATTTTCTTCCTTCCTTTTCTTTCCTCCCTCCCTCCCTTCCATTTCCTTCCTTCCTTCCTTCCTTCCTTCCTTCCTTCCTTCCTTCCGCCTCCCTCCCATTTCCTTCCTTCCTTCCTTCCTTCCTTCCTTCCTCCCTTCCTCCCTCCCTCCCATTTTCTTCCTTCCTTTTCCTTCCTCCCTCCCTTCCATTTCCTTCCTTCCTTCCTTCCTTCCTTCCTTCCTTCCTTCCTTCCGCCCTCCCTACCATTTCCTTCCTTTTCTTTCCTCCCTCCCTCCCTCCCATTTTCTTCCTTCCTTTTCTTTCCTCCCTCCCTCCCTTCCATTTCCTTCCTTCCTTCCTTCCTTCCTTCCTTCCTTCCGTCCTTCCTTCCTTCCTTCCTTCCTTCCTTCCTTCCTTCCTTCCTTCCTTCCGCCTCCCTCCCATTTCCTTCCTTCCTTCCTTCCTTCCTTCCTTCCTTCCTTCCTTCCTTCCTTCCTTCCTTCCTTCCTCCCTCCCTCCCTCCCTCCCTCCCTCCCTCCTTCTCACAAAAGTGACAGCACTATCATTGCAAAATGATGCCTATTGTCTAAAACAAATGCTGGTGGCCATATTAGACCTTTGCCTCTAATTAGAGCATCTGTACAGGTTAAATATCAAATAAAAACTGTGGCGGTTGAGCTAATTTATTGCATTTTTGTCTCCGTATCTCCTCTCTGGATTTATTAAATGACAAAGCTGACGCTCCAGCTGGGGGGGGGGATGGAAAGGCATGTGCTCCGCCAGCTTTTTTGGAGAGTCTCTTCAGAAGTGCTCTTTGACAACATCCTTCATGCCTCCGTTGAAATTTGCTCGGAATAGTGTTGCATCACTCAAGTTTCACGAAGGAAGAGGAATTGTGGTAGCTGAGCCAAATGAAGAGCAAGTAAAACCCAGGAACATTATGAAAGGGCCTGGTGGCTCAGCAGACTGATAGCATTGTGATTAACACCAGCTGTCTGCAATTACTGTAAGTTCGAACCTCACCAGGCTCAAGGTTGACTCAGCCTTCCATCCTTTCTAAGGTAGGTAAATTGAGGACCCAGATTGTGGGGGCAATAAGCTGACTTTGTATAAATATACAAAAGGATGAAGGCTATTGCTTAGCGCATTGTAAGCCGCCCTGAATCTCTGGAGAAGGGCGGCGTATAAATCAAATTTAAAAAAAGAAAAAAGAAAGAAAGATGAATCTGTATCAACCTTCAAATTCTCCTCTCCCCATCCCATGTCTGTACAAGGCCCCCTCAAATGTGGCTCAAATTTCTTTTTCTTTTTTTTCCCTCAAAACGTTTTTATTTTCATTTCTCATAAACATATTTAAATGTACAACCTTTTATCCATCATTTTCCATTCATCTTATCTTTTAACTTTCATTTTTAGTTGTTCGGGGCGGCTCTTTTACCATTTACCCTCCTTTATTTTACCACAACTTTTCCTCTTCTCCCCTTCTCTTCCTTCCTCTATCTCTTCCTACTTTCTTCGTTCTTCTTCTCCTTCTCCTTCCAACTTCCCCTTCCCTTCCCTCACTCCTCTCTTCTTCCTCCCTTTCTGGCCTTCTCTCCTACTCCTCTTTCCCCTCCCTTTTCTTCCTCTCTTTTTCCCTTTCTTCTATCTCCCTCTCCTCTCCTCTCTTCTCCCTTCCTCTCTCTCTACTCCTTTCCTTCTCTCTTGTTGTTTCCCTTTTCAATTCAAAGGGAGCAGCCCCGATTTGCATCTATCTTCATTTCAATTTCTTATTTGTCTAGTAACTACATCTATTTCATCATTTGTGTACATTTTTATAATAATCTCACTTTTTCCCTTTCCCCCCTTCCCCTTTTTCCCTTTACCGAGGCATCACCTGGCTCAAATTTCTCATAAGGAAACCTTCACAGCAGGGGTGAAATCTAAAATTTGTTACTACCGGTTCTGTGGGCGTGGCTTGGTGGGGGTGGGGGGTAATGTGATTGGGTGGGCGTGGCCAACTTTTTTTTTTTTTACTTTTAAAAGCATTTTTTCTACAACCTTAAGAGGTTGCAGAAAAAAATGCTTTTAGAAACGTCTGACGATCAGGCAAGTCAGCTGGGATCGCCAGAGGCTTTTAAAGGCATTTTTTCCCCCCTACAGCCTCTTTGGCTGAAGAGGTTGCAGAAAAAAATGCTTTTAAAAGCCTCTGACGATCCCAGCTGAGCCACGGGATCATCAGAGGCTTTTTTTTTTTTTTTTTACTTTTAAAAGCATTTTTTTGGCCGAAGATGTTGTAGAAAAAATGCTTTTAAAAGTAAAAAAAAAAAAACAGCCTCTGATGATCCCGAGGCTCAGCTGGGCATGGGGGGGAGGGGGGGCTGCAGGGATTTTTGCTACTGGTTCTCCGAACCACCCACCGCCATCTCTACAAGATCGGGAGATCCAGTCCGAACCGAAAGCATTTTACCCCTGCTTCACAGCCTGCTTCTGTTACATTACTACAGACTAATGAGCGATGGCTCTTACCGTATCTTGCCTTCTTTGACTTGCAAGCCACAATTTTACATTTTCAACAGCACTTCATTCATGCTCTCGTTTTCAAGGAGGCAAGTGAAAGAAAAATGTAAATCACACCGTAACGCTAAGTCCCCCGTGAACGTTGCGATACAAGTTTGAAGGTCAGAGAGGGGGGAAAAAAACTGTAAACGTCTCTGCAGTGCAATTGTATACCGTAGTGTAAAGTTCAACAGAGTGGGCTCGCATAATACATATCCAAAGAGCTTCTGGAGACCTGCTCTTGTGGGTCTTCAGACGGATGTACGAAGAATATCTCTCCTCACCACCCTCCACCCCAACCACCTGGTTAGGTCGGGAAATTTATCCTGTTGACTCCGAAATCCCAAAGTTGTCTATTACTCTTAATTATCTGCGCTGTGCAAGGTTCCATTTAAAGCAATTTGAATGAATTACCCTTTCACATTGAATAGTAAAATTAATTCAGGGAGCGTCACGCGCCTTTAAATAATTTCAACCATTGGGGGGGAAAAAAACCCACCCACTTTTACATGTGTGCAACAACATTAATTCCCCTCCCCCTCCCCAAGATCAAGTGACGGTCTCAACCCGATTTGAACTATTAAGTCAAAATGAATCAAAGGGCAAATTTGAATTGCATCAATTTAATATGTCAAATTACATTTCCAGTTTAAATCAGACCCAGGCTAATTCACTACATCCCCTCTTAGTTATTCATTAAATCGGGTGTCAGCAACCTGCGGCTCTGGAGCTGCATGTGGCTCTTTGGGCCCTCTGCTGTGGCTCCCTGTTGGGTGATCCCACCACTGGCTGGCCCTGCCCCTCGCCCTCCCCTTCCAGTCACTCCTCGCCTGGCCTGAGAAGATAAGGGCGATGGCAGGGGATGGAGAAGCGGCTGGGGCAGAGACAGAGAGTTACAGAGAGGGGGGAGAGAGAGAGAGACATAGAGAGATACAGAGGGGGGGAGAGAGAGACATAGAGAGATACAGAGAGGGGGAGAGAGAGAGAGACATAGAGAGATACAGAGGGGGGGAAAGAGAGACATAAAGAGATACAGAGAGAGGGGGAGAGAGAGACAGAGAGATATAGAGAGCGGGGAGAGAGAGAGACATAGAGAGATACAGAGAGAGGGGGAGAGAGAGAGAGACATAGAGAGATACAGAGAGAGTGGGGAGAGAGAGAGACAGAGAGATACAGAGAGAGGGGGAGAGAGAGAGAGACAGAGAGATACGGGGGAGAGACATAAATAGATACAGAGAGAGGGGGAGAGAGAGACAGAGAGATATAGAGAGGGGGGAGAGAGAGAGACATAGAGAGGTACAGAGAGATGGGGGGAAGGGGAGGGAGGGAGAAATGTTAAAAGGGTTTTGTGGTTCCCAGTGTTTTTTAACCATCGCTTCTCTGCTCTAATGATCAACTGGGTAGGTGTGGCTAGGGGGATTAGGTGACTGGTGGAAGTGAGTTATGTTGAGTTGGACATGCTCATCGAGGTTTTGTGGCTCCTGGTGTTTTCTTTTCTGTGGGAAGTGGGTCCAAATGTCTCTTTGAGTGTTTAAGGTTGCAGACCCCTGCATTAAATGAATGAACAGTTCAGCCTTATATTGAAATATTTTTTAGAACTATACAAGGATGCAATAAAACCAATATATGTTTAACAATATATTTAATAAATTTATTTCAAAAAACAACAGTCATCGCCGTAATATATATATTAACCCAGGAAGGACAGAGAAGATTTGTTTACGTTTAACTTATTTTGTTTAATTTATTCATTTTTTATAGCCACCCATTTCAGTGAACGACTCTGGCTGTCTTACAATTCCAAAATGTAAAACAATGAAAACAATAAAAAAAATTAAAAAGAAAAAAAAATTTTTTTTTTTGCAAAGTTGATCATATGATCTCAGGAAACTGCAACTGTCCTAAATATAAGTCAGTTGCCACACGGCTGAATTTTTTTTTTTTTGACAAGTTTTATTGGTTTCCCCACCCTCAATACACACCCACATATTTTTTGAAATAGAGTATTGACCATATCATAGCATATTATATATAATCCAACATATCCAAATATATTTTACTTAGTTACAATTTCTGTCAAAGTGTTCTTTTTCCATATTTGTTAATCACATCTTAATTTTTCTATTCTTATTTTTCTAAACAGTATCTTCTTTCATCCTCAAATTCTACTTTTTCTATTCTTAATCCTATACATTCTCCTTAATTTTATTTTTTTTATTAATTCAATCTTCATATATTTAAACGTGTTCGGGGATGCCTTTCTTCCATTTCATCTTTTTGGTTTTACAGCAATCTTTCTTCTCTTTCTCTTCCTCTCCCTCTCTTCTTTTGTCCTTCCTACCTTCTTCTTCCCTCCTCTCCTATTCCTTCTCTACTTCCCCTTCCTTTCTTCCCCTCCTCCTTTCCTCCCCCCATCTAACCTTCCCTCCTACTCTTATTCCCCTTTCCTTTCTTCCTCTCCTCTTCCCTTTCTTCTGAATTTTGATCATGTGACTCAACCTTGTCATTCTACAAGGTTTTTTTTTTTTAAAAAAAAGTTTTTTATTTATTATACAAATTAAAAACAATGGACATCTCCGGTTTAAACATTTTCATCAAATTTTGTCATATAAATAATACACTTATTTACAATAATTATCACATTTCAAGTACGTATATTCTTTCATCCATATAGATTATTTTGATATCTAATTCGGTCGTATCGATCATAACAAATTAGCATAAAAACTTCCAAACATTTTACTCGTCAATGGTCCTATATCCCAGCATTTCTCCTCCTTTCCAGACAATAATAAAATTTATTTCAGATTTCATAATACTCTGATTCATTCTTATCTATAAGTTCCAAGGTCAGTCTGTCCATCTCCGTGCAAATTAATATCTTAGCTAACGCTGTTTCTTCTGCGGGGGTCTCTTCGTTTTTCCATTTTTGTGCAAAAGCTAATCTTGCTGCTGTTAGAATGTGTAACGTTAGGTAAATTGTGCTCTTGTTGTATGGATTGTAAGTATGATAAATGCTCACAAGTCACGTTTTTCAGTGTACCTAAATGAGCTATTGTAAGTCAAGGACTACCTGTAAAGGATGCATTTGTTCTGATGTTACTTCCTGCATAAGAAGCCAAGGAAACCGTTTCAATAAGGAAATGAAAACTCTCAAAGAAGCCATCAATCAAGATTAATACTCCTTCGACTTCCGGTTTCCTTGTCTTCGGCGACGGCGGCGCTCTTTGAAGCTCCGCCAGCCCCGCCACCTGTAGAGCCGCTTCGCGATCGAGAAGCGGCTCGAAAACTTCAAAATCCTGAGGATTGTTGGAGGAGAGATAGCAGGGCACAGGTCGAGCCCCTGTAACCCCCCAGGGAATCGTTTCTGGGGAGGAAACAGGCGCAGCTCCCTTCCAACCTGCTGAGACTCCGGGCGGCGTGGGACGATTCTGCTTCTGCAGAACAAGCCGGCTGCAGGAAACTTAAAGCGAAAGAACCAGCTTTAATAAACAGCGAAACTACCTGAACCCTGAAATTTGGAAACGCAAGTATTAGCACTTTGTTGACTTTTCAATCTGAGAAAATGCGAATGAGTGAAAGTGCTTTGAAAAAACATGGCGCCTAGCTTCAGAGTTAACGAGCCAGCGAGTGTGGATTGGTGAAGTTATTTTGTTTTGATACAAAGTTTCCAAGTTGCTACTAAGCTGCCTTGCTTGTTATAAGAGAAATAACTGGGAAATTTTTTCCCTTTTTAATATTGGACTTTGCTTTATTTTAACCCTTGTTTGATCAAATCTGGGGGACTTTTTTAGAAGTCTTTGTGCTGGAGGGAAAGGAAAAGGAACCTCCCTCTTTAGAAAAACTAGATCACGAGCCAGGATGGCTTCAAAGAAGCAGGAAGGGAAGGCATTAGGGGGGGGATCCCCCACACACAAACATCAAACGCAACTTCCCCCTGCTCAACAGCTACAAACTCAGAAAAAAGAATTTGATGTGGGAGATTTAAAAGAATTTATTTCTAAAACTCTGGATGACAAATTTCAAAAATGTCAACAGGAGATAGATGATAAACTTCAAAAATCACATCAGGAATTTATGCAGGAAATTAATGAAGTTAAAGACATGGTGAAACAGAATCAAAATAAGGTGACCAAAAAAATATCAGAAGTGGCGTCTGGCCTGGCAGAATTTATTGGGAAAGTTGATTTTAAAGTTGAAGAATTTAAATCAGAAGTTAATGTTAAGATGAAAGACAATGATTATAAAATTGATGAAGTTGACAATAAAATGCAGAGAATTGAAGATGAGATTGTTATGATACAATTCCGGGCGATGGAATTTGCCATACGGCTTCGGGGAATTCGAGAGGAGGAGAGACAGGATTTGAGACAGGTTTGCTCTGAAGCCTTGGCTAAGATTTTACAAGCTAATCCTGATTTGGTATTTCATAAAATAGATAAAATTTACAGAGTGAACTCTTGGGTGGCCAGACAAAGACAATTGCCTAGAGATGTGGTCATATACTTTACTGAGAGAGAAATTAGAAATGATATCCTGCAAAAATCTTTTCACACTTCTGTACAAGTGGGGGGCTCACGACTTGAAATTTTTAAAGAATTACCTCCTAAAATGCTGAAAGCTAGAAAAGAATTTGGTTTTCTTGTTAAGGAATTGAGAAATTTACAGATACCCTTCCGGTGGGACGCACCAGCTGGGATAATTTTTAGATATAAGGGAGAAGGATATCGGTTGAATACCGTGGAGAAGGCACAACACTTTTACAGTACTATTCTTAAGGAAAGAACACCATCTCCACGTACATCTACAGTTTTGGAGATTAAGGAGAGTGAAGAGAGGCAATTGAAAGAACAGTCTAAACAGGAATTAGAAAATGTGCAAGGTGCAGAAGGAGGTTTTCTGAGTGAGCCCTTGTTGGATTCTTCTCCAATTTTGGATTTGATTCAGTTGACAGAAGTTAAAGATCAACGTATAACTAGAGCCCAATCCAAGCTACTTAAACAAAAGCAACAACAACAACAGGAAAGACAAGACAAGAAGGCAGTTAAGAGTACCGTACAAGAGAGTGGAGCTATGGGAGGAGCGAGATCGAAGCTCTCGGATGAACTTCAAATATTTTGCTCTGTGCTCCAGAAAGAGGCTGATGACCTTTAAGTGTCTATCTTGGAATGTCAATGGGTTGAATTCAGCACAGAAAAGGAAGAAATTATTTACATATTTGAAACAATTTAATAATGATATAATATGTTTACAAGAAACGCATATCACAACTCAAGATCAAAAATATTTGATAAACTCAAAACTAGGAGCACATTATATATCTTCAACTTCGCAGAAAAAGAATGGTGTGGTTATTTATGTAAATAAAAAATTAACAGCGAAAGTTATAGAAGCAGATCAAGATGGTAGGTTTGTAGCAATTGAATTGCTCACAGCAAATGGTCAAATTCTTTTGATTGGAATTTATGCTCCCAACCAACAACAGGATTATTTTTATAAGATGTTACATACTAAAATATTGCAATGGGACTATAGATCTATTTTAATTATGGGAGACTGGAATGGAGTAATTGATTCTAAACTAGATAAAAAGAGCTTGGCAAAGTCTAGAATTAGACTACCACAGACTTTTTTTGATATGAAAGAAGATATGGAATTAAAAGATGTTTGGAGAATACATAATCCAAATGAATTGGACTACACTTTTTTTTCGGATAGACATAGATCTTTTTCTAGGATTGATTTTATCCTGTTGTCAAATGATCTACTTGTTAAGACAAAAAGAACAAAGATTTTTCCAAGAACTCTGACTGACCATAGCCCTGTATGGATAGAAATTGAGATGGATAAGGTTGAGAGACGTTCTTGGAGATTAAATGAGAACTTGTTTAGATATGAAAAAAATACAATAGAACTTAAAAAGCATTTGAAAGAATTTTTTGAAATAAATTTGAATAAAGGTACCCCAATTGAAATTGTTTGGGATGCAAGTAAAGCTTATATGAGAGGGGTACTCATCTACATGAATTCTAAACATAGACTGTTCCGACAAAAGAAAAGATTTGAGTTGGAAATGGAAATAAAGAATAAAGAACAGTTACTTATTAAAAACCCAACAGATGAAAGAATACGAAGTGCTATAAAACTTTTGAAAGACCAATTTCAAATGCTTATGGCGGAACAAGTTGCAACAAGTTTACAATACGCGAAGCATAATACATTTTGCAACGCTAACAAACCGGGCAGATGGTTGGCTTACACATTGAGGAAAAAACAAAGTATACGGACTATTGATAGTATTGATATTGGAGGGAAAGAAATCTTTCAACAAAAACTAGTTAAAGAAGCTTTTGTGGATTATTATACTAAACTATATGCCAAAGAAGAGGTGCAGAATGGACTTATAGAAAAATATTTAAAGGATAAGAGAGTTACAAAAATTACTGATCAACAAAAGGAAAGAATGAATTATCCTATAACAGAGGAGGAGATAACAGCAGCAATTAAACAGCTAAAAACAGCCAAAGCTCCTGGCACGGATGGTTTGACCGCAGTGTATTACAAAACTTTACAAGCTGAAATGGTGGGACAACTTAGAGATTTATTTTGCAATATTCAACAAGGGGGCAAAATACCCCCATCTTGGACAACTGCTTATATATCTTTGATACCAAAAGAACAAGTTGGTCCTAAAAAACCAGAGAACTACAGACCAATATCTCTTTTGAACACAGACTATAAAATTTATGCGAAGGTATTAGCCAACAGGTTGATGCCAGTAATCCAAAAGGTGATTCATGCGGACCAAGCGGGATTTATTGAGGGCAGATATATGAAGGACAATGTAAGGCAAGTAATAGACTTATTGGAATATCTTGACAAGAATAAACAGATTTCTGCAGTGCTGGTTTTTTTGGATGCGGAGAAGGCCTTTGATAGAGTGGATTGGAATTTTCTACTAAAGACTTTAAAAAAGATGGGCTTTGGGGACCAATTTATACAGGCGATCTCAGCAATTTATCAAGAGCAAAAAGCACAGATTATTATTAATGGAAGTTTGACGACAGAGTTTAAAATTGAAAAAGGAACAAGACAGGGATGTCCGTTGTCCCCACTTTTATTTATTTTAACATTGGAAGTCTTGCTAAATACAATACGGGACTCAAAAATTTTGAAAGGCATAATGATAAGGCAAGAGGATTATAGAATAAAGGCATTTGCAGATGATCTGGTGGTTACCCTATCACAACCAATGGAATCAACAATCCTGATGAACGACATTATACAAGACTATGGTAGAGTTTCAGGTTTTAGAGTGAATTCAAAAAAGACTAAAATGATAGTCAAAAATATGACACAAGATCGCAAACATGAGCTTGAAAGGAGGGCAGGTTTTGAAATTGTACCTAAGGTAAAATATCTTGGAGTTCAGGTTGCAGAATCAAACATGAAATTGTTTCAAAATAACTATGAGGTGTTGTGGCGAGAGGTTCAGAAAGACATGGAGACTTGGAAAAAGCTGCAACTGTCTTTACTTGGAAGAATAGCAGCAGTTAAGATGAACATTTTGCCAAGATTTCTGTTTTTGTTTCAAATGATTCCGGTGCTTAAAAGTGATAAACAACTGAAAGTTTGGCAAACTGGACTTAATAAGTTTGTCTGGAACGACAAAAAGCCGAGAGTGAAATTGAAAATTATGCAAGATGTTCCAGAAAGAGGAGGCCTTAAACTTCCAAACCTACAGTTATATTATGATGCAGCAGCTTTAACTTTAACAAGTGATTGGTTTGGAAGTAAAAAGGCTGGAATATTGAATGCAGAAAGTTTTGATCTTGAATTTGGATGGCATGCTTACCTATTTTATGATGACAAAGTTGATAAAGTATTTAAAAGTCATATACTTAGAGACTCTTTGATGAGAGTTTGGAAGAAGCACCGACTCAAATGGGATTATAAAATACCGCTATGGCTGGATCTTGGTCATACCTTGTGGAATACAAATATAATGTCACTCGGGGGGTTTTTATACAAAGAGGTTCTTTTTACAGATGCGGGTAGATGGCAGCTGAAGACCTTGCAGACACTGTTGGACGAAGGGATTAATTTAACTTGGTTACAATATAATCAATTACAATTGAGATGGAAAGAGGACCAAAAAACTGGTATTATGTTGCATGAGGAAGAATTGGTTAGACATATAAGACAGAAAGGTCCAATGCATATTAAAAGGCTTTATAATGTTTTGCTAGAAAGGGATTCAGAAACGGAATTAGTTAAAGATTGTATGATTAAGTGGGCACAAAATTTTGAAGAACCAGTGATGTTGGAAACATGGGAAAAAATTTGGGTTCAGAATGTTAAATTTACACAGTCGCAGAATCTGAGGGAAAATTTTTATAAAATGTTTTATAGATGGCATTTAGATCCTAAAAAGCTGTCATGTATGTACCCTAATGTTCAGCCAAAATGTTGGAGATGCGAATGTTTGGATGCTACGTATTATCATGTTTGGTGGACCTGTAGGAAAGTTAAGGCTTTTTGGATAAAAATATGGTGGGTCATGCAGAATGTTTTGAAGAAAAAAATTCAATTTTCTCCACAATTGTTTTTATTGGGTATAGTTAAGGGTTTTACACGGGGTGAAATAAAATTAATATTGTATATGATAACAGCAGCAAGATTGTTGATAGGTAAATATTGGAAGAATGAAGCTTTGCCTACTATCGAGGAATGGACTTTGAAGATGGCCAGTTTTGCAGAGATGGCGAAGATTTCAGCATATTTAAAAGATTGTTCACAAGAGACTTATGAATGGGAATGGAAAAGGTGGATAGAATATGTTCAGAACAAATACCAAACTAGAAAGTACCAAATAGCTTTTATTTGAAAATAATGTATTAGAAATATCATAATGTAAAGAGATAAAGAGGGAAAATAATATAGGGGGAGGGATGGGTTCAGGTATATATATCAGTATTATTAGTTATGAGTACATAATAGGGAAGTCTGGGGGGGAGGGTTAGGGAGGGTTAGGGAGGATGGGAAGTTTGGGGAGGGAGGTGGGGGGTGAAAAAAGGGGTGAAAATGTAATTGTAAAACTTTTGCAATAAAAAAAAAAGATTAATACTCCTTCGAGGATTGTCTATTAATGTATATTAGTAGATTATGTTTAATTTACATAATACAACATGCCATTTTAATAATTAGTATATTAAACTTTCATGTTATACAGTAGTGACCAAAATTGTGGAAACCTTTTGTGGGGGAAAAGTGTATTTTTGAGGTTTGATGGCTAATAACACCATTTTTTTTTTTTTTTGGATGGGTGGGAAGTTTCAAGATAATCATATTCCACTGCTGGAATGGCCTGGGAATAGCCCAGACCTTAACCCAATTGACTAGGAGACGCAGTGGCTCAGTGGCTAAGATGCTGATCTTGTCGATCGAAAGGTCGGTAGTTCAGCGGTTCGAATCCCTAGTGCCGTGTAATGGGGTGAGCTCCCGTTACTTGTCCCAGCTTCTGCCAACCTAGCAGTTCGAAAGCACACAAAAAATGCAAGTAGAAAAATAGGGGCCACCTTTGGTGGGAAGGTAACAGCATTCCGTGCGCCTTTGGCGTTTAGTCATGCCGGCCACATGACCACGGAGACGTCTTCGGACAGCGCTGGCTCTTCGGCTTTGAAACGGAGATGAGCACCACCCCCTAGAGTTCCCCTTGCATATGTGCAAAGGGAACTTTTACCTTTACCTTAACCCATTTGAAAATCTATGGAGCTGACGAAAGAAACTTGTTAGTCAGACACAACCTAGTAAGTGGGGCAAGGCTGAGCAAGAGAAGAGGATAGGAGAGGCCGATTGTAATTACTCAGTAAGTTTCAAGCTGTGTCAGTTTATCAAGCCCCATCACATAGTTTTGTAGAGAAGCACGGGTATCCAGATAGTAAAAATAATAATGAAGAAGAAGGAGAAGGAGAAGGAGAAGGAGAAGGAGAAGGGGAAGGAGAAGGGGAAGGGGAAGGGGAAGGGGAAGGAGAAGGAGAAGGAGAAGGGGAAGGGGAAGGAGAAGGAGAAGGGGAAGGGGAAGAGGAAGGGGAAGGAGAAGGAGAAGGAGAAGGAGAAGGAGAAGGAGAAGGGGAAGGAGAAGGGGAAGGGGAAGGAGAAGGGGAAGGGGAAGGAGAAGGAGAAAGAGAAGGGGAAGGGGAAGGGGAAGGAGAAGGAGAAGGGGAAGGGGAAGGAGAAGGAGAAGGAGAAGGGGAAGGGGAAGGAGAAGGGGAAGGGGAAGGAGAAGGGGAAGGGGAAGGGGAAGGGAAAGGGGAAGGGGAAGGAGAAGGAGAAGGAGAAGGAGAAGGAGAAGGAGAAGGAAAAGGGGAAGGGGAAGGGGAAGGGGAAGGAGAAGGAGAAGGAGAAGGAGAAGGGGAAGGGGAAGGGGAAGGGGAAGGGGAAGGGGAAGGGGAAGGGGAAGGGGAAGGGGAAGGGGAAGGGGAAGGGGAAGGGGAAGGAGAAGGAGATGTGTTGGACTCATTGCTTCACAGAAGTTTGGCTTCAGATAAACAAACGTAAGTGTCTAGAAAAAAAGAAATGGCTCAAAGACCCATTGCATCATAGTATATGAAACTCAGCAATTTAGAACCCTTCACTCCAAGCACTAAAATGAAACTTTTGTCCTTTGTCCTGAAATTTTTGAACAGATTCAGCTATTAGTCAAGCAGGGGAAGGGAGATAAATTTCCAATTTTGTTCATATTCTCAAAAATGATTCATGGGTCATGGGTCAGAACAATCCAGTGAAGGTGAAAGACTTTGATGAACAAGATGAAGCCAAACTTGACATGAGCAAAATTTGTTTTATTTATTTATTGAAATGGTAATGGTGACTCAATCTTCCTTGAGTCAAGCCCTTTGGCAATGATTATACTTAAATAGTTATGTTGTTTCCTTGGTGATATGAAAGTTGTTTTTGCTATGGATTTTTCTTTCTCTCTGTGTGTTCTCTGTCTCTCTGTCTGTCTCTGTCTCTGTCTCTGTCTCTGTCTCTGTCTCTGTCTCTGTCTGTCTCTCTCTCTCTCTCTCTTTCTCTCCCTTGTGTCTCTCTCTGTCTGTCTGTCTGTCTGTCTCTCTTTCTCTGTGTGTCTGTCTGTCTTTCTCTGTCTCTGTCTCTCTCTCTTCTCTCTCTCTCTCTCTGTCTCTCTCTGTCTCTCTCTCTGTGTCTCTGTGTCTCTGTTTCTCTGTTTGTTTGTCTGTCTCTGTCTTTCTCTGTCTCTGTCTCTGTCTCGCTCTCTTGTGGCTCTCTCTGTCTCTCTGTCTCTCTGTCTCTTGTGTCTGTCTCTCTCTGTCTCTGTTTCTCTTTTGTCTCTCTCTGTCTCTTTGTCTCTGTCTCTGCCTCTCTCTCTCTCTTTCTCTCTCTTGTCTCTCTGTCTGTTTCTCTCTCTGTGTCTCTCTGTCTCTGTTTCTCTGTGTGTCTGTCTCTCTGTCTCTCTCTTGTGTCTCTCTCTGTCTCTTTGTCTCTCTCTCTCTCTTGTGTCTGTCTCTCTCTGTCTCTGTTTCTCTCTGTGTGTGTCTCTCTCTCTTTGTCTCTCTCTCTCTCTCTCTGTTTCTCTTCTCTGTCTCTCTTTCTCTGTTTCTCTCTCTGTGTGTGTTTCTCTCCCCCTCCCCCTCTCCCCTCCCCCTCTCCCCCTGCCTCTTTCCCTCTCTCTCTCTTTCCCTCTTTTTTTCCCTCTGGGTATGGGTCAGTCAGGGGCAGGTTTCAAAACCCGTCACTACCGGTTCACTCATGCACGCATGCAACATTTCTGCACTGAGCAGAAGCATCCGGGCGGATGGGCGGAACCTCCCTCCCCTGCCGCTACTGGTTCGCACGATCCGGTGAAAACTAGTAGCAACCCACCACCAGTGTCAGTGTATGTCTCTATGTACTTCTCTGTCTATCTTAATAGTTTTGGGCCTTAAAGAGATCCCATCCTGTTCAGTTTCTTTGGAATTAGTCAAGGCTGTTTATATATGTTCGTATGAATCAGGATCAAAACTCATCAGTCAAAACTGAAAAAAAAAAACAAGAGCTGTAGCTTCACTTCAAAACATGGTTTTAGAAATAAGTGACATATTTAGATACAATTAATTCAGAATGCAGATGGCATTCAACATCAGACAGATGCTGTAAAATACAATATTAGCAGAGAATATCTTTAGCTGGGACATCACTGTAGACAATACCCTTTATCTCATAACTGAATGAATTTTCTCTTATTCAGAAAATTTATATTTCACCAACAAAGAAATAAAGGGAGGCTATTTATCAACAGAAGATTTTAGCAAATTGTTTGGTCACTGAAAGACATTGAAACCCAAAGCCATTTAACAAGGACTTTAACAACAAATATATAATTAGGAATTGGGACTAGAAGCAAATTAGCAATGAATAAATGACTATGGAGATTCTCAATCATCCAGGTCCTGGTTGTCCCAAAGGTGCTTTTTCAAGAGGCAACTGGACTTTCTTGTTTTTCTTTGAAGACATTTTGCTTCTCACCAAGAAGTGAAACTGAAGAAACTTCTTGAATGAGAAATGAAATGTCTTTTTTTAAAAGAAAAAACCCCAAGAAAATCCAGTTGCCTCTTGAAAAAGCACCTTTGGAATAACCAGAACCTGGATGAGTGAGAATCTCCATAGACACGTCCAATGACAAGGTAACCATCATTGTTGTATCCAAGTCCATACACCTAGCTGCTGGTCATCCTCTTCCTCTCTTTCTTTTCTTCTTTTCCAGGTGCCATCATTCACACGATTCTTTATTCACTGGTTCTTTTTCAAGAGGCAACTGGATTTTCTTGTTCTTTTCTTTGAAGACATTTCATGTCTCATCCAAGAAGTTTCTTTAGTTTTGCTTCTTGGTGACAAATGGAAGGATTTTAATGAAATAAATAATAAAATTCTTCCATTTCCCATCATGCAATCAGAGCTGAAGAAGCTTCTTGGATGAGAAGTCTTTTGGGAAAGTCCAGTTGCTTCTTGAAAAACCATGACCTGGATGACTGAGAATCTCCATAGGCACTTCTAAGAATGTCTTTTTTTCATATGCATGGATGCTTGAAGCAAGACTTTCTGACTGCATGCAATTGTTCGGCCCCAGCTATGGACCCCAAAGAACGCAGCACACACGAAGTCCGTTCAAACTTTAGTTTACTAAATAAACCAGTTTTTTACAACTGTTAGGGTGTGTGTAAAAAGTATTTGTTGCTTGTGCAACGAGCAGAGCAGAAACACACAGGGAAGGAGATAAACATACAGCTCGTGTGAGAAAAATACTTTATATACAAGATAATAAGCAGTCTCGGTGTAAGTAAAACAGTCCAAGGTCATAAACAGTAATATCAGTCCAGTAAGTATCTTCCCTTACCAAAACAAACAGACTTTAGTAACTCTTGGTATACAGTACCATATAACAATTCAGTCTAACCCCAGCAGTAGAAAGACGCAGGAAGCAACAGGAGCATTCAGGAAGACTCAGGAAGAACGAACGCTTCTCTGTGCTGCTTATTTATGCACTGTAGCCTAATTACAGGGTTCAGCAAACCCTGATTATGTGGCTCAGTTGTTTCTTAAAGAAACAGATATATTGCCTGACCAACAGGTTAGGAGTAAGCTACAAGCTGAACCTAACAACAATAATGGCTGTTAATTAACTGCATTAACAGCCACCAAGAATTCAAAGAATAATACTGAAATCTTACTGTGGTTGGCAGAATGCCCAGAAGCAATTTGCAGGAAGCTGATAAGATAAGCAAGACAAGACACAAAGATATGTGAATGAAGTTGTTTCCTGCAAATTGCCTCAGTCGTCGTCCTTCCTTAAATAAACTAAGGTAGTGGCCAATTAGCCCCAAGCCTTACTCTCGAGGAGACCTCCTCCTGAGGAGCCACTCCTGCCTTTTGGCAGCTCTGCGCGCCTGTGCATCGAGAAGAGGCTCCTTCTCTTCTTCCTCTTCACTTATGGGAGCTTCTGGAGGTTCTGAAGGCCCTGGCTGAATCCCTGCCTCTAGCACCACATCTTCTCCAGCCTCCTCATTGTCTGACTCGAGTGCCAGCTCCACAGGCTGCTGGCACAGCGCCACACCAGCCTCCTCGCTGTCGGAATCAGCTACTAGCTACACAGGCCGCTGACGGGCCACAACAGCAATAGGGGTACAAAAATTTATCACTTATCAGTTCATCCAACAAAGGGAATAACAGAATAACAGAGTTGGTGTCCCCATCCAACCCCATCTTTCTATTTCTCCTCTGTTGTGTGGCATCCGTGAAGCCTTCAAGATGGCCTCAGCTATGATTGTCGGGTTCCGAAATAAAAGACTCCAAACCTTGATGATGATCAGTGGTGGGTTGCCCCCGGTTCGCACCGGTTCTATAGAACCGGTAGTAAAACCAGCGGGAAGCTCCGCCCACTGACATTGACATCATCAAAAAGCTTCTGCGCATGTGCAGAAGAGACCGCACATAAGCAAGCGAAGCAACCATACGTGCGTGGCCCCATTGCGAACTGGTAGTAAAGGTAAGTAGAACCCACCCCTGATGATGATGGTTAAAAGATGCTTTATCGGTACAGACTGACATCCATAAACAATGAAAGGAATGACATCCGGGGCAGTGGGCAGGGCCTCCCGCCGGTTTTACTACCAGTTCTTGCAAACCAGTCCGAACCGGGGGCAACCCACCACTGATTGGCAGTGAATAAAGTTACTTAAAAATTCTCATAATATGCATAATCCTATGCAATGTGCATCCTGATTTGTAAACTGAGATCTACATTAATTTAAGATTCTAAGCTGTCTTCAAAAGCAGCTTCAATATATTATAGCATTATTGTTTAATTGAGAAATTGTCAAACAATCTCACACCAAGAATGAAACTGGAAGTTCAAAACAACTTGGAGTTTTCTTGAGGATTCTCAAATAGATAATATTTTTTTTTATCATTTATGTAGAACGATTTTTGTCACAGGCTGAATTTGCTAATGGATCAGCAACTCAGGGAAAAAAACATACAATTTATTTTTATATTATTCGTATTAATACTTTGCTTAATTATTTACTAAATCATTTTTAGAGAACATGTATTTTGATGTATACTTTTATTGTATTCATTTTATTAATGTTGGATAGGTGGATTGTTGTTGTGGGGTTTTTGAAGTGTACTGTCAACTCACAAAGCATCCCTGGCCTGTTCTCGAGTTGCCATAGGCAAAGTGGATGGGAAACCGATGAAGCAGCATGGCAGCCAAAAACAGAAGCGCATTCCAGACATATCTCTCTCAAGGCTGTCTCCCAGAGTTAGCCACAGTGGCCGGAAGGGAGTGATCTTTACAACCTGTAAAATTGCTCCATTGGCAAATGTGATTGATGACACACCCTGGGGGGAAAGAGAGTTATGATTGTGGCGTAAATTACATGGGGTCAGAATTGGCTTCACTTGGAACGTGCCGACATGAAGTTATAATAAATAATAAATAACTGGATTTCTTTTGAAGCTTGGCTCAAGGCTCATGATTTAAATAGGGCATCTGTCGGAACCCTGACATGTACCACATTTAATTTGTTTTGTAGTTGCTGCTATGTAGTTACATCTGCTTCTCTTTCTTAATCCGGGATGTGTTTCCTGTTTTTTAATCACTTATTTTGTTGTTTGATATTGCTGGACTGAATAAATTTCAATTTCAGTTTATATATATATATATATATTTAATAATCTCTACATTTGCTCATTCCCTCAGAGCCATTCCTCTATTGTGGATAATGTTGAACCTTTTCACTTTTCAGCATCAAATAATCTTGCGGAATGGCTGGGAAAGGTGTGGGAATTTGCAGAGATGGCTAAATTAACCTCTTTGACTAGAGAAAATACAACATCTACTTTCATTTGTTGAACTTTTTGCATGAATCAGAAAAAAAATGCACTTGACAATTAGTGGTAAAAGATAATCAAAAATACTGAGGGGTTTTTTTGTAATAATAATAACTTTATTGTCATTGTACGTGTATACACAGTATACCCATATAATGAAATTCACTTAACACCCAAAGACCAGGTCCAACACACATAACAATCCCCAAACACACTCCCACTCACCACAATTCCCCACCCCTAAACCACCCAAACATCCACACAACAGACCAAGTAATACTGTCCAACAGCTCACTGATGGTGGCCCTTTAGTTCATTGTTGAGCGCAATTATAGCTCTGGGATAAAAACTATTCAGAAAACGTGTGGTCTGAGTTTTAATTGTCCTGTATCCTCTGCCAGAAGGCAACAGTCCAAAAAGATTGTAAGCAGGATGGGAAGAGTCTCTGAGAATGTTATGCAACTTCCTCAAACAGCGAGATTCGAAGATGTTGTCCAGGGCTGGTAGCTGGAGTCCGACGATATTTTGGGCAGTTTTAATGATTCTCTGTAGAGCTTTCTTGTCCACTGCAGAGCTGCTCCCATACCATGCAAGAATGCCGTTATGTCAGGACACTCTCAATGGTGCAGCGATGGTAAGACAGAAGTAGATGCTGAGATAGATTTATCTTCCTGAGCATTCTCAGAAAGTACAGCCTCTTCTGTGCCTTGTTCATGTAGGATAAGAGAGAATTTTTAATCATACTTGCATTTCTTTCTACAATTTTATTTTCCCCCCCCTCTCTCTCTCCCTCCCTCCCTCCCTCCCTTTTTTTTTTCTTGTTGTCCTTATAGAATAGAATTCTTTATTGGCCAAGTGTGATTGGACACACAAGGAATTTGCCTCCGGTGCTTAAACTCTCAGTGTACATAAAGCTATAAGGGATAAATTATGATCACAGTCATCGTAAAACTACATTCATCAGAAACCATAAGACACAACACTCAGTGATAGTCATAGGATTCCAAATAAGCAATCAATATAAATCATACTAGGAAACGAAATAAAACAATATAAATCGTAAAGATAAAGCAACATAAAAGCTATAGTCATAAGTAGGAGGAGATAGGTAATAGGAAAGATGAGAAGAGAAGAATAATAGTAATACGGCCTTACTAAATAGTTTGACAGTGTTGTGAGAATTAGTTGTTTAGCAGAGTGACAGCACGGAGGATAAAAAAACCTGTCCTTGTGTCTAGTAGTTCTGGTGTGCAATGCAATTACTACCGGTTCTGTGGGCATGGCTTGGTGGCCATGGTGTGGCTTGGTGGGCATGGCAGGGGAAGGATACTGCAAAATCTCCATTCCCACCCCACTCCAGGGGAAGAATACTGCAAAATCCCTATTACTTCACAACTCCTGGGGGAAGGATATTGGAAAATCTCCATTCCCATCTCACTCTGGAGCCAGCCAGAGGTGGCATTTGCTGGTTCTCCGAACTACTCAAAATTTCCACTACCGGTTCTCTGAACTACTCTAAATTTCTGCTACCGGTTCTCCAGAACCTGTCAGAACCTGCTGGATTTCACCCCTGCCGTATATGCAATATCTTATCCTGAGTTGTTGTGGTGCTAGTTTTGTGTTTTCTTTAAAACTTTGAATTAAATTCTATTGTTTAAAAAATCCAGTTTAGAAGCTCTTGATCAAAAATCTGCCAAATAATAAAATTCAATACAGGAAAGTAACACATGGAACTTTCACTTATAAAGTTTGCTTCTGGAGGTCTCAGAGCAAATTATTCGGGGGGAAAATGCAAATTTGCTTGAGATAGGGTTGTGTAAATATCTACTTTGATGTCATAAAAAAAGAGTCAATAGTAAACTATTAATGGTGAGGGAATTGCATTTCCAGTTGATTTGCCTCTGTCCATTCATATTACTGTCTGTTCAGCAAGCAAATCTCATATACAAGGATGTATGCAAAATGTTGAGGTCTAAAGGGAAATAAATTATATTATATATCTGTCACACTTGATAACAAAAAGCCAAAGATCAAAACACGAATGAAACCCAACACATTGCTTATTGCAATTGTAAAATACAGTAAAAATCGTATGTCAGGAGAATTAGCCGAACAATGAACATAAATATGGACTGGAAGCAATAGATTATCTTGAAGATATTGAACAATATTTGCCTTCAGGGAAATATTGCTTGGAGATGCTTCTCCAAAAGAAAAACACCCAACAACCAAAAAAGCATTATTAAGAATTCCTCTGCTGAGACAATTGCAGAAATGCCAAGTGATGGTAAGATACAGTTCAAAATATTAATAGACTTTTTATTGTATGCTAAGTCAATTTACACTGCATTACATCGACGTATATTACAAGAGGTTGCTCTTGAATCAAGCTTAGCTCTTGCAGACTACGTAAAATAGCCATGTCATGGTCTTGGCAACAAAATGGAAGTGATGTCCTTCTACTGTGATGATGAACCTATGGCATGCGTGCTTCAGGTGGCATATGAAGCCATATCGGTGGGCATGTGAACATTGCCCTAGCTCAGCTCTGGAATGCATCTGATTTTCGGGCCTTCCAGGCCCACCGGAAATTGGCAAACAGGCCTTTTCCAGCCTCCTGGGGATCTCTGGAGGGGGGAGAAGGCCCATTTTCACCCTCCCCAGGCTCCTAGAAAGCATCTGGAGCCCAGAGAGGGCAAAAAACGGGTCTTCCGGTCCCACAGGAAGTTGGCAAACGGTCCGTTTCTGGCCTCCAGAGGCTTTCTTAAAGCCTGGGGAGGGCGAAAAATGGGCCTACCGGGCCCAACGTGCCATTGCATGCCAAAAGCGAGAGGAGCACGAAGTGGTTGCGCACGCATGCACAGGGGGATGGGACGCATTGAATTACGGGTATGGGCACACATGCACACGACCCCACCCCCACGCTTCTCCCGTTTTTGGCACGCGATGGTTAGCCATCACTGTCCTACTATTTTGTTTCAGGATTTTATTTTTGTAACTTTCTAATTTAGATTTTTGACAAGTAAAACCAAACCTTATCATCATAATCTTTTAATGACCCCATAATGCAGGGATGAAATCCAGCAGGTTCTAACAGGTTCTGGAGAACCAGTGGCGGAAATTTTGTGTAGTTCGGAGAACCGGCAAATACCACCTCTGGCTGGCCCCAGAGTGGGGTGGGAATGGATATTTTGCAGTATCCTTCCCCCAGGAGAGAAGGGAATGGATATTTTGAAGTATCCTTCCCCTGGAGTGGAGTGGGGATGGAGATTTTGGTGTATCCTTCCCCTGCCACACCCACCAAGCCACTCCCACAGAACTGGTAGGGAAAAATATTGACATAATGCTGTGTGGGATGGCGTCTGGGCAATTGAATGGAGCTGAGTGTCAGCCTCAGCTTTGCCTGCTTCAGCTGCCATAAGAAACGGGGGAGGGATTAGTTAAGGGGGTAAGGGGGGGGAGATGCAGGAGGTGTTTTTTTTTCCATTGTAGGACGTGTCTTCCCAAGAAACGAAAGTGAATCTTCAAAGGGGATGGCTGACCAACTGCCCTACATTCCTGATGAATGACGCTGCCAAACGTGATGCCACCTGACCTTTGGGAGACCTTTGGATTGGCTGATGGTCAATGGACACGGGGGGGGGGAGAAGCTTAGTAGATGCTATTTCGCACGTTTTGCTCACTTCCAGCTTTACCTGGGTTGCGGTCATTTCATATTCAGTAAAAGTACTAAACTCTTCAAAATGTTTGAGTTTGGGTTTTTCTTTCCTGGGTATTGAAGGAAGCATACCTGACACTGAGTGTTTACTGGCCGGATGCCCTCCCTGTTGCCAATGCAGAGTTTTGTTCAGCAGATGTATTCTTATTGTGCCCAGAGAGAGAAATATCTGCCTCTACCTAGGATCGAACTCAAAGCTTCCTGGTTGTGAGGCGAGAGCTCCACCTGTAGGCCACCGCATCACTCTAAAACCAAACCTTATGCTCCTTAGTTTTTTTGAAATTTTAAAAAAAAATGTTGGTTAGGAACTGGCACATAACTGAGCAAATAGGCATTTAGGATAATAATCCTAAAATAAGTGATCCATAAACTTTCTGAACTCCTTTAGCTGATTTCATCACCCAAGTCAGTATTTTGATGCAGTTAATAAAATAAAGTGACACTTATTGAATAATATTTATTGCAGATTTTTTTTTTTTTTTAGCAAAGTCAAAACCATAAAGGAAAACAAAGATGCTGGCTTACACTATATCTCTATCCAGGAATTAGTAGTCCTTGACTTATGATCATAACTGAGCTCAAAAGTTCTGTTGCTAATGAGACATTTGTTAAGTGAGTTTTGCCTCATTGTACGACTTTTCTTGACACAGCTGCTCAGCGAATCACTGCAGTTGTTAAGTGAGTAACACAGTTGTTAAGTGAATTTGACTTCCCCATTGACTTGACTTGCCAGAAGAAATCACACCAGTGGTGGGTTTCAAATTTTTTTACTACCGGTTCTGTGGGTGTGGCTTGGTGGGTGTGGCTTGGTGGGCGTGGCTTGGTGGGCATGGCAGGGGAAGGATACTGCAAAATCCCCATTTCCTCCCAATCAGCTGGAACTCAGGAGGCAGAGAATAGATGGGGGCGGGGCCAGTCAGATTTTTTTCTACCGGTTCTCCGAACTACTCAAAATTTCCATTACTGGTTTGCCAAAACTGGTCAGAACCTGCTGAATGCCACCTCTGGATCACACGATCCTGGAACACTGCAACCGTCATAAACCGTCACGAGTCAGTTGCCAATCATCTGAATTTTGATTGCATGGCTACTGGGATGGTATTCACTTACTTTCCCTACCGGTTCGCAAATGTGAGCGCCCCGTCCACCCATGTGCCCAGCCTTCTGCGCATGTGCTTTGCTGGCACACACACCTTCCATGCATGTGCCCCGCCTCAAAAACGTGCCTAAATAGGATAGTATAGAGCCGGGGCAGGTGGGCAAGCTCACCCGCGATTTCTGCTACTGGTTCGGGTGAATCGGTACAAACCGGCTGAATACCACCTCTGCTGGTCATAACAGTCATAACAGTCATAAATGTGAAAAATGGCCATGTCACTTTTTCAGTGGTGTTGTAACTTCAAATAGTCACTAAACAAACTGTTGTAAGTCAAGGACTATCAAGGACTATTTCAAAGCTAAGATACATAGCAATGGGGACAAGAGGCATGCTTGTCATGTTCCTTTCTCTATTTCACAAGGTTGGTTAAAATCTTCATTCACAATTATCTGCGCCTTTGGTGTATTGTAAATCAGTTTTATCCATCTCACCAAATTCTCTACCTCACCAGAGAAAATTCTCACCAAAGTCTATTATTTCAAAACTTAAAATAAAAATAAAGTCCAATTTAAATTGTCAAAGGCCTTTTACAGATCAAGGGAAAACATGGCTTGTTCCTCATTATGGTGTTCCAGGTACCCCAAAATATCCAATGCATTTCTAATATTGTTTCTCAGCTGTCTTTTAGGTTCTTGGTGGCGCAGCAAACTAAAGTGCTGTTAAGTAGCACCAGCTGCCTGCAATTACTGCATGCTCAAATCTCACCAAGCTCAAGGTTGACTCAGCCTTCCATCCTTTCGAGGTAGGTAAAATGAGGATCCGGTTTGTGGGGGCAATAAGCTGACTTTGTATAAAAAAGAACACCGCTTGGGGGGGCCAAAAAAGCCCTACTAAGCAGGTATATACAAAAGTATGAAGGCTATTGCTTAACGCATTTTAAGCCGCCCTGAGTCTCCGGAGAAGGGCGGCATATAAATCGAACCAATAAATAAATAAATTGATCTTCATGAATAAAGACCATCTTTTTTCTCCTCCTCCTCCTCCTCCTCCTCCTCCTCCTCCTCCTCCTCCTCCTCCTCCTCCTCCTCCTCCTCCTCCTCTGCCTCCTCCTCCCCTTCTCCTCCTTCCCTTCCCTTTCTCCTTCTCCTTCTCCTCCTCCTCTCCTTTCTCCTTCTCCTCCTCCTCTTCTTCTTCCCCTCCTCACTTTCCTCTCCCTTTCTCCTTCTCTGCCCCTCCCCCTCCCCTTACCTTTTTCCTCCTCCTCTTCCTTCTCCTCCCCGTTCCCTTCCCTTCCTCCTTCTCCTTTTCCTGCTCCTCTTCTGCCGCCTCCTCCTCCCCTTCCCTTTCTCCTTCTCCTTCTCCTTCTCCTTCTCCTTCTCCTTCTCCTTCTCCTCCTCCTTCTCCTCCCTTTCTCCTTCTCCTTCTCCTCCTCCTTTTCCTCCTCCTCTTCCCTTTTTCCTCCTCCTCCTCCTCCTCCTCCTCCTCCTCCTCCTCCTCCTCTTCCTCCTCCTCCTCCTCCTGTTGAGGATCGACAGATCTAGCCCAATAATTCACAGGACAACCAGATAATCGGTATAGCCAATTTATTCATACATAGGGTATATCTCAAGGTTCAAGTACATATAGATCTGTACCTGATCTTCTCACGGGGTCATGGCTGGAACTGACCCCTGTGCCCAGGTGGCAACCTTATATACCCAAGGGGAGGAGTCAGGGGTGAGGTGAGATTAAGGGGTGGTGGTCTTGGGTGTTTAACCCTTGCTAGACTGGTATGGGGAGCTGCACAGGAGTTGGACATTTAATTGACACTCCTCCTCCTCCTCCTCCTTTTTATATAACTTCCCCAACTTCCCTTATTGTTATAAGGCCAATCCTTGTTTTTGTTTTGTTCGATATTTGGTAAATTTATCTTTTTAAAGCATTTTTGCCAGGGAAATTTCTTCTGCTTTATATAAATTAGAGTAATACTGATAAAAAAAAAAAAAAAACTATGACATAGTATGTCTCGCTGAGTTCTGATGGGTTAATGTCTAAGGAAGAATTCACGGGATTTAGCACAATCTGACATTTATTTTTGCTTCTTAAAAATGAGAGTAAGTGTTCCAGTATACATAGCAAGGTTTCCTGCCAAATATTACAAGCTCCCAACTCTCCAATTATCTTCTGCCTCTAAAAAGAGTTTATCTCCAAAAGTTTACTGGTAAACAGGTAAAGGAAGAAAGTGCAGAACAAAGTATTTTAAAAAATGCACATACCAATGAAATCTAAAAAAGATTCTCCTTGTTTGTGTATAGCTTTCTGGAACTTGCAGACAAAGTGTACAACTTCTTTGCCTTTTAGGACTACTGCGCTCTTGCCAGATAGAACCGAAAATGCATTTTCTGTGGCTGGAAAGAAGTGATAGTCAAAAAAGGGGGATTTAAGTGGAATTAAGAAGCTTTAGGATTTGTGATGGCCTTCTGCAAAACAGAGATTTACACCTTTAATTAGCCATGTAAATCTGCACCAATGCATTGATCCAGCTGTAATCAACAATCCCATGTGGTTTATGATTGAAAAGGTGGTTTGCATTATGCAGAAGGGAGTCTGACTTGAACATATTTCAACAGTTATATTTGCATGATATTTGGGTAGGTGCACCTATTTTCCTATCCAGGTAGGTGTTATGGATATATTATTGGATAGAGATGATCTTGGCTAATATCATAAAGTACAGACTTGGTTGGAACATTGTATGTCGGAAGACAATATTGCTGATAATTTTACCAAATCGCAAGGTGCTATCAAACATAAAACGTGTTGTGAAAGCTATGGATTAAGAATCTAGACTGTATATATTGCCCTGTCCAAAGGGGAGAATGTTAGGATTTGGTTTGAGCCTAACAAGTTGTCCAGGCAATATATGTGTTCTGTGACTTTAATATGAATATGTATTGTGTGACTTTAAAGTTTTCCTGCTGCTTCATTGTAATGCTGAGTCATGCTGTAATTAGATAATCACTGGTTGTAAATGCATTTAAGAAAGGTACTGTAAAGTATTCAGTTGATGATATGCTACCATTGTGTGTGGAGTTGCTATCAAAGTGCTATCATCGTTGGATGGATCTGCTACCATCGTGGTTTGTGAACCAGAGTGAGCTTGTTATTCTAACCAACGACTGTTTGTGTGGTAAGAAGAGTTTTTGTTTCACTGGACTGATTTAACTGGCAAAGGCTTGGATTGATTTAAAGACTATGAGATTGTTTTTTTTTTTTCACTATAAAGTAAACTTTTGATAAACCAGTTTGCACATCTCTTATTCATTGCTCTCAGCAACGTTTCTCTGTGTTCTACACTCGGCTGGTTGGTAACACAACAACAATATCCTTAACATCCTTGTATATCTGTGATGGCGAACCTATGGCACACGTATGGCACACGTATATACAAATGCCTCTGGGCTTTTCAATTAAAGAATACACTAGAGGGGAATGCTTAAAAAGGAAAAAAACCCCATTTATTATTATTATTATTAATAATAATAATAATAATAATAATAATAATAATAATAATAATAATAATAATAATAATAATAATAATAATTTATTTCTATACCGCCCTTCTCCCGAAGGACTCAGGGTGGTGTACAGCCAATTTAAAAACACAAGACACAACAATGATTAAAAATTAAAATAATTAAATAGATTTGGCCAATTTAAAACCCCAAAAATTTAAAATACCCCAATTTAAAATTATTATGTTGATAACCCGGCCTGGCGGAACAACAGGGTCTTCAATGCGCAGCGAAACACCCGGAGGTTGGAGATCTTACGTATTTCCGGGGGCAGTTCATTCTACAGGGCTGGGGCTTCCACAGAGAAGGCCCTCCCCCTGGGTGTCGCCAGCCGACATAACTTGGCTGATGGCACCCTGAGGAGACCCTCTCTGTGGGAGCGGACTGGTCGGTGGGAGGCTATTGGTGGCAGAAGATGGTCTTGAAGGTACCCGGGTCCTATGCCATGGAGCGCTTTAAAGGTGGTAACCAACACCTTGAATCGCACCTGGAAGACCACTGGGAGCCAGTGCAGCTCGCGCAGGAGTGGTGTCACATGGGCACAACGAGTTGCGCCCATAACCACCCGCGCGGCCGCATTCTGGACCAGTTGGAGCCTCCGAGTGCTCTTCAAGGGGAGCCCCATGTAGAGAGCATTACAATAGTCCAGCCGGGAGGTGACAAGGGCATGAGTGACCGTGCGCAAGGCGTCCCGGTCCAGAAAGGGCTGCAACTAGCGGATCAGGCGAACCTGATAAAAGGCCCCCCTGGCCACGGCTGTCATATGCTCTTCTAAAGACAGCCGTGCGTCCAGGAGGACACCCAGATTGCGAGCCCTCTCTGTGGGGGGCAAAGATTCACCCCCAATAGTCAGCGATTAACAGTAGACTTCTTTCTTAATAGACTCACACAAACAGACATGCTTAATAGACTCACACAAACAGACACACTACCCATGTGTGGTAATTAATTTATTTAGAATTTCTACTTGGGGAGAAAATTTGCTATCCTCTTGCTGCTTTTTTGATGTCATTTTACTGCCCCCAAAGGTCTTTTTCAGTTTTTTTTTTTAAATCTCTTAATAATAGAGGAAAGAGTCATTTTATTATAGGATCAAAAATGTCCACCCTATGATGCTTACTTAATATCCCTTTAATTTGTTTTTTTAAAATTTTTTAAATATTTTATTAGTTTTAAAAATAAAACAATGGATGTTGCTCAACATCTCTGGTTTCTAACATTTTTGTCTAAATCAGGTTAATAAGTAATCTATTCCTTGATCTATATACAAATTTACATATCTCCTATTTCATTATATATCAAGTATGCAGTATTTTACTTCCTAAACAACTATGCATGTATTTAATAAACCTATATTGCATTCACAAATTCAATATACATTGATATATTGATATACATTGATATATACATTTCCAGACATTCGTTGTCCCTTGTTTTCGGCATTCTTCCTCGTATCTAACCAATTATAAAATCTTATTCCAGACTTCATAGTACATTGATTCACTTTTGTCTTTGAGTTCTATATCCCTTTAATTTTCACACCATCTAGACCTGAAAATTCCCTTCCATTCTGACAAAGAGATAAATGCTGGGACTTTTACCTCTTCTTGGAAAGGTCTACGACACCATTTCTTAGGCTCGCTTTTATGCATGGATGCAGAGCTATCCATTTCAATAACTTAGCTGCAGAAGCTGGTGTTCCTTCAGGACCTAACTTCTGTGCACCCAGTCTCTCCTAATTACAGTGGTCGACCCAATGGAAGTTGATCGCCGCTGATTAGTACATTATGTGGAAATAACCTGTTACCTAGAAACAGCCCATACTGCTATTAAAATGTGCAACGTTAAATTTCCGAGTCGTTCGGTACAATGCAAGATGTAGCTTGCACACATAAACAGCTATGAAAAATATGTTATTCTGCAGTCATCCAAGTGGTTCACAGAATATGTCCACAACTTTCAACATGAAAATCAGTGATGAAACTATGGAGAATTCTTTGGGAAAAGGAGGAGGAGCAGGAGGAGGAGGAGGAAGAGGAGGAGGAAGAAAAGGAAGAAGAAGGAGGACGAGGAGGAGGAGGAGGAGAAGAAGGAGGAGGAGAAGAAGGAGAAGAAGAAGAGAAGGAGAAGGATGAGAGGAAGAAGAAGAGGAGGAGGATGAGAGGAAGAAGAAGAGGAGGAGAAGGATGAGAGGAAGAAGAAGAGGAGGAGGAGGAGGGGAAGGAAGAAGAAGAGGAGGAGGAGGAGAGGAAGAAGAAGAGGAGGAGAAGGAGGAAGAGGAAGAAGAGGAGGAGGAGGAGGAAGAAAAGGAAGTAGAAGGAGGAGGAGGAGAAGAAGAAGAAGAAGAAGAGGAGGAGGAGGAGGAGGAGGAGGAGGAGGAGGAGGAGGAGGAGGAGGAGGAGAAGAAAGAAGAAAAGAGGTGCAAGAGGAGGAGGAGGAAGAAGAAAGAAGGATAGATACAAACTCAAGGTAAACCGCTCCAAACTCGATTGCAGAAAATACGACTTCAGCAACAGAGTGGTCAATGCCTCAAATGCACTACCTGACTCTGTGGCTTCATCCCCAAAACCCACATAACTTTAACCTTAGACTGTCTACTGTTGACCTCACTCCATTCCTAAGAGGTCAGTAAGGGGCGTGCATAAGCGCACCTATGTGCCTACCGTCCCTGCCCTACTGTCCCCATTTATTTGTATTTCCTGTATTCATAATCATGTTTATACTTATATCTAGTTTGTATCTATTGTGTGCTCATGTATTGTTGTGGTTGAAGCTGAAGTAGTCATTGACAGGAAGGACATTGTGGCAGATAATTTTATGTACTATGCTTTGGTCAGACTAAAGTCGACGTAGTTCTAAGTTGTCTAAGCCCAAATTTGGAGTCTGGTGGCATAAGGTATTTTATTGCAGTTAGAGGAATGGAGGACTCTTCTCGTAAAATATCTCTGGACTCTCTCGATTGTATTTACAGTATGTCCGATATGCAGTGTAGGTTCCAGACAGTTGTATTTTAATTGTATGTTTGTGTTAAATTCCCACTGGTCTTCTGTACTTAAGTCTTTAATGCTTTGTTCTTGTATGTTCATTGTTCTTCTATAACATACTCTTCAGATAGTGCTCCGTATAAAATATATCCATAGCTTCAGGCTCAAATTTGCACAGAGTTAATGTATGGCAGTGTGATGCTTCTGCCAGCATTAATAGCAGAATTATTCTCATCTCCGCAAAGAATGAAAGATTTTATTCCTTTCTGCAGAAATGGCGATGCCACAAAAGTGAGCGACACTCCAGCAAATGTTTATAGCTTCTGTAAAATGATCATCCCCTAGAACTAAATTTTATGACCAGAAGGATGAATGTTAATTAATAACTTGCCCTAATGTAAAACACCATCCTCGGGGAAAGCAGTTAAGTATGAGCTTAAAGTTAAAACTCTGTTTCAGGGACATTATGAATACTGATGGATATAATGGGCAATTCTGTGTATATTTGCTTAGAATTCTCAGTAACTCTACATAGGAATGCCAGCTCTAAATTCTGGAAAGTTCCCCACCCCACCCCCCACATTAAATATCATTGTAATAGAAAATGTTTCCCTAAAGGCCAGCTATAATTCTGTATAATTTATAGCAAGGGAGAGAGGGAGGAAGGCTTTCTAATCTGCAAATGTTAGGTTTCAATCAGTGGTGAAATCCAACTTTTTTTACTACCGGTTCTGTGGGCATGGTTTGGTGGGTGTGGCAGGGGAAGGATACTGCAAAATCTTCATTCCCACCCCATTCCAGGGAAAGGATACTGCAAAATCCCCATTCCTTCCCCACTCCCGGGGGAAGGATATTATAAAATGTCCATTCCCATCCCGCTCTGGGGCCAGCTAGAGGTGGTATTTGCCGGTTCTCCGAACTGCTCAAAATTTCCGCTACCGATTCTCCAGAACCTGTCAGAACCTGCTGGATTTCACCCCTGCTACTACCACATGTGGTCATTTCCAATTCTGTCATTCTGTAATAGCTGTAATAATAAATATTCTGTCAGAACCTGCTGGATTTCACTCCTGGTTTCAATGCATGGGAATTATTATCTTTTTTTTTTTGAAATTTATTTATTTATTTATTTTTGAAAATAAACAGTACATTATCAGGGTATACCATTTATAAATAAAAAAACCAAAAACAGAAGAGTGCTGTTAAACATTAACAAACAAGCTAATAACAATAACAATAATGATATAGTAATAATATAACCAAAATGCTTTTAGCTAAGTTTCTTTTTACATTAAAATATTGTAATTATTTACCTTCTTATTTTCTTATTTTCACTACTAACATCTATGATCTTACTTCTCTCTAATTCCTACCTCTTGTTTCTAGCAATTCATAGAATTTATTCCAAATCATATAATATTCTGAACTTTAATTTTAAAGGTTAATCTAACCATTTCTGTACAGTCAATTTTTTTTTTTCGAATTACAGCCTCCTCTGGTGGGGTATTCACATTTACCCAATATTTAGCATATATGATCCTTGCTGTTGTCAGTATGTGTAAAACTAAATATGTGGTCCCTTTATTTATTTATTTATTTATTTATTTATTATA
Organism: Pantherophis guttatus; assembly: GCF_059756535.1. Taxonomy (NCBI): domain Eukaryota; kingdom Metazoa; phylum Chordata; class Lepidosauria; order Squamata; family Colubridae; genus Pantherophis; species Pantherophis guttatus. Next base: position 74,854,979 of record NC_142070.1, on the reverse strand, counting down.
TTTCTATACCGCCTTTCTCCCGTAGGACTCAAGGCGGTGTACAGTCAAGAAAAACATAGACACACAAACACCACAAAATTGCTAATTAAAATTGCCACTTAGTTTGGTCAATTTATCATAGCCCTCCGGTAATATACCAAGGAGACATGGTTTTGGTTTCAACTCAATATTCTGTTTGATTATCATTTCCAGCCAGTATTGTATTTTCTCCCAATATTCTCTTGCTTTACTATATGTCCACCACATGTGGTAGTAGCAGGAGTGAAATCCAGCAGGTTCTAACAGGTTCTGGAGAACCGGTAGCGGAAATTTTGAGCAGTTCGGAGAACCGGCAAATACCACCTCTAGCTGGCCCCAGGGTGGGGTGGGAATGGAGATTTTGCAATATCCTTCCCCTGCCATGCCCACCAAACCACGCCCACAGAACCGGTAGTAAAAAAAAATTGAATTTCACCGCTGGGTAGTAGGTACCTGGGATCTGACTGCATTTCCAACACTTAACGGACAGATTACTGAACATTTTGTATGGGGATTATTAAAGAGTACACTATTGTGTATGATTTTAACATATGCAACAGAGGTGGGTTTCAGCCGGTTCTGACCAGTTCTGGAGAACTGGTAGCAGAAATTTTGAGTAGTTTGGAGAACCGGTAGTAAAAATTCTGATTTGCCCTGCCCCCATCTATTCTCTGCCTCCCAAGTCCCATCTGATTGGGAGGAAATGGGGATTTTATAGTAATCTGCCCCTGGATTGGGGAGGGAATGGAGATTTTACAGTGTCCTTCCCCTGCCACACCCACCAAGCCATGCCATGCCCACCAAGCCATGCCACGCCCACCAAGCCACACCCACAGAACTGGTAGTAAAAAAATTTGAAACCCACCACTGATATGCAATATGTGGAAACAACATTGGATAGAAAATTGCCCCTTACAATCTTGAAGTTTGTCTTGCATTTTGGAAAAACCACCTGGATTTGACCAGCCCTGTGTAATATGGACAACACTGAACAGAATTCACACTTCACACCACAGTAGATGTGCAGAGACCTTCAATAAGTTGATTCCAATTTTTCCAATATTTTATTAGCATATAAACTTATTCTACTTCATGTTCTACTTTATTTGAATTTTAACTTCAAAAAAATTATATTCCAAAATTAGGGGCAGAACTAACAGCAGAGATATCTCACAGCCTTTCGTTCCTATCATTTCTTGGGTTTTAATGATTATACGTATATTAATAACTGCAGGGGGAAAACTTAGAATTTTTTGTAAAAAAAAAAAATCATATCTTCAAAGAGAACATTTTATCTCAAAAAATTACCAGTTTTTAGTTTAATGGACAAGTCTGCATTAGACATTAAAGGAAGAACTCAATTCACAAAATTCAGCACCAAAGTAGACTAGCACTTAAAGAACAAGGCAAGTAAGGGTTTACTGGTACTCAGACAGGAGCGCCATTAATTTACTCAGAGCAGAAGGTTTCTATATCTAATCAAAGCAAAGACACAAGTTTAGGAGGAAACAATTGAAAATCAACACAAAACATTCCCCTTCAACGCTGCCCCAAATCTAGAACAACTTTGAAACATGGAGGGTTGATTTGCCAAGCAGGTTTGGGTAATTTGGCAGAATTTGTATCAGCAACATTCAACCTTGCTCCTAAAAGGTAAGTTGGTTTTGCTGGAACAATGTGATATCTCATGGTTTGCTTCATTAACCAGAGGAAAAGAAGAATTCAAGCTTTAATAGAGACCATGGAAAATGTCATACTCTTCCTACAGTAAATTGGCAGTGTTGAGAGCTCTTCCGCTACATAATTGTTATTTGACAATTATTTGTTTAAAAAATGAATGATGGAAGTGCTTGTGTATTCCCTATAGGATTTGAAGTTCTCTATTAAAAAATAAAGTTGAATCTTGTTGTATTGAAGTATTAAAAAAAAAAGGAAAAGATGCTGTCAAAGGAGAATTCCTTGTGTGTCAAATCATATTTGGCCAATAAAGAATTCTATTCTGTTCATAGGAGAGCATAAAGAGTCCATATGGTTTATTATAGTGGAATGGATGGTCGAACCCCTTATACTGGGGTTGGCATGGTTAGACAAGTGGAAACCCCACATATGGTGGGAAGGAGGGTATCGAAAACTACAGCTTGTTATAGGTCCAGAACCAGAGCCTGAAGAACAGACTGAACCAGCTAGGGGCCAGGGGGAAGGGCAAGGGGGGTTCCTGGAAGTGTATAAAGATTTGAGTAAGGTGTTTAATGAAGAGGGGAGTGAGGTGTTGCCCCCCCCCATAGGACAACAGACTGTGCGATTGAGTTGATACCTGGGGCTAAATTACCGAAACCCCGAATGTACACCATGACACCACCTGAATTGGAGGAACTTCATTGTTACAGTGACAAAAATCTGGCAAGAGGGTTTATCGAACCCAGCAGATCGCGGATGGTTGCACCTGTGCTCTTCCAGAAAAAGAAAGATGGGGGTTTACGTCTTTGTGTAGACTTCCGGGGATTGAATGTGGTCTGTGTAGAATACCTATATCCCCTGCCCCTAATCAAAGAGCTCCTGGACGTGCTGTCTACTGGAAGAGTTTTCACAAAACTTGACCTGCGTGAAGCCTACTACCGGGTACGCATAAAACAAGGTGATGAGTGGAAAACCACCTTTAACTGCCTGTTGGGCAGTTATAAGTTCAAAGTGATGCCGTTTGGACTACAAGGCGCCCCGGCCGTGTTCATGCAGGTCATTAACAAGGTGTTGCATCTTTATTGTGGAGTGTTGGTATACCTGGATGATATCTTAATCTACACTAAGACGATGGAGGAACATGTGCAGCTGGTGCGTCAGGTGCTGAGCAAACTTTTGACTGCACGGCTCTTTGTAAAATTATCGAAATGTGACTTTCATCAGACCCAACTGGACTATTTGGGATATCGCATTTCGGGAACTGGAGTGGAAATGGATCTGAATAAGGTAAAAACAGTCCTGGAGTGGCAAGCGCCCACCACAAGAAAACAACTACAGAATTTCCTTGGCTTTGCCAACTTTTACAGGCAATTTATTCCAGCGTTCGCCCAGGTAGCCTTTCCTTTGACAGACCTGTTACGCACCAAACATACTGGGGTAAAGGCAAGGCCCAGCCAAGCTTTAAAGTGGACAATTGAGTGCCAACAAGCCTTCGAACAGTTGAAGAGTCTGTTCTCGCGGGAGCCAGTTCTCAAACAACCTGATCCAAGTCTCATGTTCATTGTACAAGTGGACGCCAGCGATGTAGCCATGGGTGCGGTGTTGCTACAAAAGGCGGAGGATGGGGTGTTGTATCCTTGTGCCTATACATCCCGAAAATTAACACCGACTGAGAGAGGCTGGGCAATTTGGGAGAAAGAGGCCTTCGTGGTCCGCTGGGCTTTACTGACCTGGCGACACCTTTTAGAGGGGATTGGTACCAAATTTGAGGTGTGGATGGACCATAAAAACCTGCAGGCTCTCCAGACTCCCAGGAAGCTATCCCCCAAGCAGGTACGCTGGGCACAGTATTTCCAGCAGTTCAACTTTGACCTGAAATATGTGCCTGGAGGAAAGAACTTTCTAGCGGATGCCCTATCGTGAATGCCTCAGTTTCATAGCAAAAGAGAGGAGGTTGTCCAGGCAATGATACCAAAAGACCCGGGCGAAGATTGCTTACATATGAAGGAACACGTATGGCAAATGGACTTTCACCACGAAACAACCAAGGACTCTCAGTTTAATGCACACAAATCAATTTTGATGCACCGAAATGGGATCGCGTGGATGGGGTCTCGGATTTATGTACCGGTGGCATTACGCTGGTCAGTATTATGGTGATGTCATGACTCAAAGCTAGGCGGCCATTTCAGGTTCTTTAAAATGTTACATTTGACAAGACATCAGTTTTGGTGGCCACAAATGCGTAAGGACATCAAACAATACGTGAAGGAATGCTCAGTGTGTGCAACGACTAAACCAAGGACTGGATGGCCCTTGGGCCTCTTACAGTCTGTGGCTAATCCTAAGGGACCTTGGGAGGAGATCGCTATGGACTTCGTGGTGGATCTCCCTGAAAGCAATGGAAATACCGTAATCTGGACCCTAATAGACCTTTTTTCCAAGCAGGCTTATTTCATTCCGTGTAACGGATTACTATCGGCCCGGAAACTCTCAAAGATGTTCATCCAACACGTATATCGCCTGCATGGCATTCCACAACGAATCATCTCAGATAGGGGAGTTCAGTTTACGGCACAGTTCTGGCGCAATTTCACAAATCTGATTATGAAAGGATTTATAAGGACTAAGTACGGCCTACCATCCTAGTACAAATGGGGTGGAGGAATGGGCAAACACAATGGTAGAGCGCTATATGCATTGCTACGTGGCCTATCAACAAAACGATTGGTCAGACCTGTTACCCTTTGCTGAAATAGCATATAACAATACCGTACATCGAAGTACTGGAGCCACTCCTTTCAAAATTGTCACTGGCAAGGAATTTAAGGCTATTCCCGAGATAGATGACCAGAGTCAGGGCCACGTATCTCCGGATGAATGGAGTAATTGTATAGGTAAAGTGTGGCCACAGATAAAAGCCGCACTAGCCAAAGCAGTTGACGAATATAAGGCCTAAGCTGACAAGAAACAAGCCGACCATAAACCGTTTCAAGTGGGGGATCGAGTTTATCTCTCCACCAAATACATAAAACTAAAAACCCCATGCAAGAAACTGGGCCCTCAGTGCCTAGGCCCATTCCAGATTCAAAGAGTGGTCACAGTAGTCCTAAAGTTGCCACCGTATTTGGGGAAGATCCATCCAGTCTTCCATTGCAGTTTACTGAAACCTGTGACAAGTGAGGTAGACACAAGACTCCCAGGCCCCGTAGACAGCGATCACTATGAAATAGTGGAATTCTGGATTCCCGGGTCCGTAAGGGTAGACTTCAGTATTTGGTGAAGTGGAAAGGGTATCCCTTAGCTGAGGCGTCCTGGGTATGGGAGACAGACCTAAAAGCCCTGAAGCTTTTGAAACAATATCATAAAAACAATCCCCCAAAACCCGGTTCCACGATCTATCTATCTTTTTCATGTTTTGCAGGTGGACTCCTAATAGAGGGTGACAGGGTGTTGATTAATCCCATTCTGCTTTTGGGATAATCGCACCTGATTATGAGGGGTGGATCGAGACTTTTCCTTGCAAGTATACTTTAAGAAAACAAAACCCAAAGATATTCTAAGAAAACCCATTTATTTGTTATAAAGAAAAATAAAACACCTAACTAACTAAGAAAATTAATTGTTACATTTTTGCAAAAGTTCATGCCGGCTATTTCTCAGCCGGACCTTTCTGGCAAGAGAACAAAGGAAGGAGTGTGTGGAATAGAATGTGGATGCGGATACATGTAGCTTACTGATAAGAAGTTGGCAAGCTACGGAAAGTCTGACAGTCCAGAAATGAGAGCTCAGCTGGTAAATACAAAAACGCAGTGACAGAGGGGGCCGCCTGTCGAGAGTCAAGCCAACTCGACATAGCCTGGGGAGAGGAATTACGGCAGATCCATCAATGATATGGGGAATCTTACCGAGCGAAGAGATCCTCCGCTTTTTTTCTTTTTCAAGTTCTTTATCCATAAAGCCTAAAAGAAAAATCTCTAGTTTCATCGTTATATACCCTTTATGAACCTTCTATATTAAAATACCAATCCTATCCCAATAGATATAGTCCTCGACGTACGACCATAACTGAGCCCAACATTTCTGTCACTAAGTGAGACATTTGTTAAATGAGATTTGCCCCATTTTATGACCTTTCTTGCCACATTTGTTGAGTGAATCACTGGCAGTTGTTAAGTTATTAACATGATTGTTTAGTGAATGGGTCTTCCCCAGGGGTGAAATCCAGCAGGTTCTGACAAGTTCTGGAGAACTGGTAGCGGAAATTTTGAGCAGTTCGGAGAACCAGCAAATACCACCTCTGGCTGGCCCCAGAGTAGGGTGGAAATGGAAATTTTACAATATCCTTCCCCCAGGAGTGGGGAGGGAATGGGGATTTTGCAGTATCCTTCCCCTGCCAGCCCCACCAAGCCACCCCCACCAAGCCATGCCCACAGAACTGGTAGCAAAAGAATTTGGATTTCACCACTGGGCTTCCCCATTGACTTTGCTTATCCGAAGGTCACAGAAGGTGATCATATGACCCTGGAACACTACAACTGTCATAAATATGAGCCAGTTGCCAAGTATCCAAAGTTTGATCACATGACCATGGGGATGCTGCAAATGGCCGTGTGAAAATTGGTCATAAGTCACTTTTTTCACTGCCATTGTAACTGAACGACACTAAATGAATTGTTATAAGTCGAGAACTACCTGCATTTCTGGCTTTGTGACAGGTCCACCAAAGATGATTAAAAAGTCCCGTCTTTACATTTACATTTCCAACATACATTTGAAGTACCTTTATTTACAGTGGTGGGATTCAAATAATTTAACAACCGGTTCTCTGCCCTAATGAACGGCTGGGTGGGCGTGGCCATGGGTGTGACAGGCAGCACTAGGCCTCCTTCACCCACCTGGGAGCAAAAATGGGCTGGGGGAGATGCGCAGCCCCCCCCATGCCCCATTTTGGGTCTAGGAGACCTCCCTGAAGCTGCACTCCCCATGCCCCATTTTGGGCCTAGAAGGCCTCCCTGAAGCCTCCTGGGAGTGAAAATAGGCTGCGGGTGGCACCCTGCCCCTCTGCACCCCATTTTGGGCCTAGTAGGCCTCCCTGCACTTACCTGGGAGCCAAAATGGAGTGTGTAGGGACTCCTGGAAGGGGAGGGGCAGGGAGGGGAGGGGCCAGCCAGCAATTTAGCTACCGGTTCACCTGAACTGGCCCAAACCGGCTGAATCCCACCACTGCCTTTATACATTTTTGACAGGTTACTGTGCTAAATACCAAATACTGTAAAATAGAATGAGGTGTGTCCCCTTTTTTACACGAATGCAACCGTACCTGTCGCGTATTAAAATGGGTGGAGTTTCAATCCCATTACTTCTACCATCTTAACATTTGTTTTAATTCACCTTTCACAAACGACCACTGAGTGCAATTGTAGACCTACCTAATTGTCTTGGAATAAAGCTTATTGAATATATTATCTCTACTTTTGAATAGATATGCATATAACTGCATTGTCTACGGAGATTCTCAGTCATCCAGGTCATGGTTGTCCCAAAGGTGCTTTTTCAAGAGGCAACTGGACTTTCTTGTTTTTCTTTGAAGATGTTTTGCTTCTCATCCAAGAAGCTTCTTCAGATGTTTAGCTTCTCATCCAAGAAGGTCTTCAGATGTTTTGCTTCGCATCCAAGAAGCTTCTTCAACTCTGACTGAATGATGGAGAATGGAGAAGTGAAACATCTTCAAATAAAAACAAGAAAATCCCAGGGGTGAAATCTACTTACTTTCCCAACTGGTTCAGAAGTGCACGTGCCACGCGCAGACCTTCTGTGCATGTGCAAACCCTTCTGTGCATGCGCAGATGGTAAAAAAACAGGTTACTTCCTGGTTAAAACCTCCTATCCAGGAGCCTGGATAGCTCTGCCGACTAAGCACTGTAATTTAACACCAGCTGTCTGCAATTAAAGTAAGTTTGAATCTCGCCAGGCTCAAGGTTGACTCAGCCTTCCATCCTTTCTAAGGTAGATAAATTGAGGACCCAGTTTGTGGGGGCAATAAGCTGACTTTGTATAAAATATACAAAAGTATGAAGGCTATTGCTTAACGCACTGTAAGCCACCGGCCACTATCGCTACCGATTCAGCCAAATTGGTCCAAACCGGGAACATTTCATCCCTGGAAAGTCCAGTTGCTTCTTGAAAAAAGCACTTTGGGATATAATTGCATTGTTAGCACCATTACACTCAATGAATGAATTAATATTGTTACATAATAATAAAGCAAATAAATGAAGTAGTGAAAGATGTTAGACACATGAATATTGATTGCACTGATAATGTTACCTAGTTTGGGTAATGAAACATCTTCAAGAAAACAACCAAGCTCAGAGAGCACCAAGGATCCCTCATATGAATATTTAGTTTGAAATTTGACAATACATTAGAGGAGCTGAAAAGAAACAAATCAACAGAAGGAGACTGCATCTTTAAATTAAACTAATAAAAAATGTAAATGTGGCATTATGCCATTTGAAATGGAATATAATGCTACTCATTCCTACAAATGCAAGCAGATGTGAAATTAGAGACTTAGAAGTTTTTTTTAAAAAAAATACCAAGGAAACGAAAGATAATTCAAATATAATTCAAACCAAAATTAAATGAGATATACAAAATTGGGATTAGAGAAAAGAGAAAAAAGGAGAAGGAACTCTTATCATAGCAATTCTGCACTACTAGATGATGACCAAGCTGGCCAAACATTTATCACCCATTTAAATTCTAGATCATTCTTTCTTCATTTAGGGTCAAATGCTCATTATATTAGCAAAGGAGGGAATAAATTACTGTAAACTAGCTGATAACCTGGCATTGCCTGGGTATTTACTTATCCCAATCCTGTATTAGACAGGAAAAGGAATGAATTATATCTATAGTGTCAAATCAAAGTAATTTTATTTACAGGGTTTTGGAAGTATAAGTACAGTATACAAATTATAAGTAAAATGTTTCACTCCCCCTTACCAGAGGGAGCCCCCTTGTGGAGTACTGTGAAGCCATTACCATGGCAACTCCACTGTGCTGTACAGTAGAAGCCATATTAAGGTACAACAGGCTGTATTTTAACAGGACTTGAATCCAAAATGCACGCCTTCACTGTCAAAAGTACTGTGATTTGACACTATAGATATAATTCATTCCTTTTCATTTCAGCGGCCCAGGCATTCCAGAGTTATGCTGGAACATACATAGACAGACAGACAGACAGACAGACAGACAGACAGACAGACAGACAGACAGACACACTCACACACACACACACACACACACACACACACACCGAGGGGTGTTAGGGGTGTTTTACCCCCACTGTCTCTCTTTCCAGAGAGTAAGTCATCTGTGTACCAAGTTTGGTTGAAATTGCTCAAGGTGTTCCAGAGTTATGCTGGAACATAAACACACATAGTCATTTATATATAGATAGATAGACCAGTAAGGAAAAGCTTCTTGTTCGTAAAGCTTGACCAAACTTGATTCCTATGAATACATGGCTACATTTTCTCCTTAGCAAATGATTAAGGATTTTTTTCTTTGCTTCTTCTGTACAGTGGACAGACCTCCAAATCCAGCCTGCTCTCTGGATCTTCTTAGTGGTTTCCATCAACTAGCTGCATTAATCCCTTTCTAACTTTTTCAAACTAAGCTAAATTGACCTACAGATATCCCAGGATCCATAACTAATATAAAATGATATGGAAGCGAAGTCTAAATGAAGGAAAAAATGAAAGCTATGGATATTGACACATAATATTTAACAAGTTTCCTGGTGTCCAATGATACATTTCTATTAACAGAAGCAGTTTCTGTCCAATAAGGGGAAAATCTCCCCTATTCAAAGAACAGATTATTAGGACCTATAGGGCAGAGAGGCTATTTGGAATATATTCAGAAAAAAAGAAAATTAGATAAAAAACCAATAATAATGCTGATTTGTTCGGGAAAAGAAAAAGTAAGCAATTATTCACAGTGAGCCAAAAATGACACCAGACTTGAGATTGTTTATTTAGGAAGATGGAAAGAAGGAGCACATTGTTCAAACTCACCCTTGCCTCTTGAAAATAGCAAGGATATTTATAAATAAATTAGGAATGTTTATTTATAGATATTTCAAGTTTCTATACTGCCCTTCCCCTTCAACAAATTATTCCAAGAAGTGCTACTCCTTGGAGAATATTTGCAATTTTGTGCATTCTTTAAGTCATCTTATGCATCCAGAATTCGTGTGTGTGTGTGTGTGTGTGTGTGTGTGTGTGTGTGTGTGTTGTGTGTTCCCGCTGTCACTTCTCTTCAAGGGTCAGCAGGAATTGACATGCAGCCCATCTACCATGTGTGGTATCTATCTCTAGGGGAAAATTAAGCAACTTAGACTTAGAATAATTTATCATATAAGCAGCCACGCGGCCAATTCCATAAGGAAACGGTAAGAATTAAGCAGTTGCTTGACTGGCTGAGGAAACTTTTTACATGCCTTTCTGCTAACAATTTGGCTGGATGGGCCCGGTTATGGGAGATGGAAGAGAAATATCAAAATATTTTCAACCCGGTAATTCAGAAATGCAACTCAGAAATGTATTGAAAGGTTTTTTTAAAAAAATGCCTCAAGATGTGTTTCTGGGACCACAGAGGTAAATCCGTGTGGTTTTCTTGGAAATTTATTCATCTGTTTATCTCTTTTCAGGACTCACCTGACTATCCTAAGTGATTTGCAGCAATCCCTAAAATATAGTTTAAAACATGTCCCCCAGGCATAACACCAAATAAATAGAGTATTTAAATGTAGTTCGTTTCTAGCGTAGGAAGTTAGCACCCACCCCTCTCCTAGGAAAATGAGATATTTTAGGAAATATTAAAAAGGGCAGAATATTTTCCCTAAAAGGGAGGCAGAAACTCAACCCACTCGCCCCCACCTTTGTTAATGGGCCATTAAGGCCTGGGCCAGACTATTCTACATAACAAAGATCTACCTCCTTCAGGCAGAGCCATAGTAGGAATTGCCCACAGCCCTTTCATTACATCATCACCCAGCAAGGCTCAACCAAGCCTGGGACACAGACAACCTACAAAGTTACCCCTGCATGGCCCCATGGGAGTCTGACAACCAATCAGAACACAAGCTCCAATTCAAAGCCCAACAGAGGGCATAAAACCCAGGCATTCTCAGCATCTCTGCCCTTTTTCAGCCCAGGATCTCAAGTCATGTGATCCTATTCATCAATAAATCTTCTTTCCAAGCAACTTCCATGAATCCAGTGTCTTTTCCCCCACTTGGAACTGAACCTGGAAGGATATTTCTTCCAACACTAGTTCTGGAGGGTGGGAGGAAATCCCCATTTATTCAACCTTTTGGAATCAGTCTATATCATTTAGATACTGAGCTGAATAAACATATTCAGTGGTGGGTTCCTCCCGGTTCGGTCAGGTTCGGCAGAGCCGGTAGCGGTGACGATATGACGTCACCGAACCGGTTCTCCCCCTCTCACCCTCCCATCCCCTCACCCACGCATGTTATTCTTACCTTTTATTTGGTCCCACCCGCAATCTATTGCTGCCTCCTGAGTCCCAGCTGATGACTAGAGGGAAAAAAAACTGTTTAAACTCTTGCCGCAGGGCTTCAAAGGGCCGTCCTACAGCTGATCAGTGTTAAAAGCAAACAAATGAGTCGGGTCGTAAGTGCGAGGACTGTTCGTAAGTGCGAGGACCTTCCAGAAATGACTCTGACCAGCTAGCCACACCCACCTAGTTACATGACCTCCAAGCTACACCCACAAAATAAGCCACGCCCACAGAACCGGTAGTAAAAAAATTTAGAACCCACCCCTGAACATATTGGTAAAGTGGTCACCACATTCTCCATACTTACAAAGAGAATATGGCTTAATAAGAAGCTGGTGGAACATACAAAGATCCAGGTCTGTAGAGTCTGTGTCTTGAGCACACTCTTGTACTGCAGTGAGTCTTGGACCCTCTACACACGGCAGGAAAGAAAGTTGAACACCTTTCATATGTGCTGTCTCCGACAAATACTTGGCATCACCTGGCAGGACAAAATTCCAAATAGCACAGTCTTGGAAGGTGCTGGAATTTCTAGCATGTATACACTATTGAAACAGCAACCTCTACGCTGGCTGGGGCATGTCGTGAGAACGGCTGATGGTCGGATTCCGAAAGATCTCCTGTATGGAGAATTAGTGCAGGAAATTCACCTCAGAGGGAGACCACAGCTGCAACATTAGGATATCTGCAAGAGGGACCTAAAGGCCCTGGGAATGGACATTAACAACTGGGAAACCTTGACCTCCAATCGTTCAGCTTGGAGGCTAAAGACGCAGCATGGCCTTCTCCAATTCGAAGAGACACTTGTTCGGCAGGCCGAGGCAAAGAGGCAGTCCCGGAACCAGCGAAATCTGGGGGCTGGGCAGGGGACAGAATGTATCTGCCCTCAGTGTGGAAGGGATTGCCACTCTCGAATCAGCCTTTTTAGTCACACTAGATGCTGTTTTAGGACCTCTTTCCAGAGCACGATACCATAGTCTCTTGAGACTAAAGGATGCCAATGATATCAGCAGGAACACAACTGTCCTCCATAAATTTTTTAAAAAATCATTCCCTGTAAGTATTGTACAGTACTTCTTAATGGGATGTCTTAATGCCTTCTTCTAACTATTCCCTGTTCATTTACAGCCCTCCATGAATTGGAGAGAAAATTTACAAGCATGACACTTTGGATGTCCCTCAAACGGTTTACGTGCCTCAAAAATCAGGGACTTAAATTGTGCAAAGTCTCCAATGGGGAAAGGAGACTCTCTGCTGTCTTCAGAAGTTTGTCCTTCAACATAAGAAGACACGTTCAATTTGAGAAGATTGGCCAGTGTGACTTATATTCTCCTGACCGGTGGTGGGATTCAAATAATTTAACAACCGGTTCTCTGCCCTAATGACCAAAATGTTGTGGCCCCGCCCTCTGAGCCTATCTCATCGGAGGAAGAAGGCTCCGAACATGAGGGAGAGGAGTCAACCAGGCCTCCCTCTCCAGGCCCCTCCCCTCTGGCACTGTCTCAGGTGCCGGCCAAGGGAGAGGAGATTAGCCAGGAGCCAGGTGTCTCTGATGAGGGCGAGGAAGGAGAGCCGTCGTTCCTGGATGCACGCCAATGAAGGCGTGATAAACGGTTGCAGCAGTTAAGGAGGCGTGCTAGGGATTAGAACTGAGTCACTAGACCACACCCCAGAGACTATATAAGAGAGGGTGGTGGCTGGTAAAACTCCGTGACGAACAAAAACTAACTTTGGCTAGTCACTTGAACAACGTCTGAAGCTGCCGAAGGGATATTGTTTTGCTGGACTATTTGCAATGCGTATGTAATTTTGTGTTATCTGTTGCAGTAAAGCTGTTGGCAGACGGTTGGCTGTTGGCTTATATTGTTGCCAAGTTTGAGATAACGACCTGTGTGCGTGCCAAGTACTTTCTTAACCCTCGGCTGGCTGTGTTTGTGTGTGTGTGTAGACGGGGACAGATCACATAAATTACTCTTATGGTCATCAGAATGGAGAATTATCCCAAGTTACAAGTGAAATCAACCTTATATAATTTGATTTAGAAAGTCTGGAGAAAAGGCAACTTTGTAAGATAAATTGCTGGACAATTTAACTATAAGTTGCTACTAGATCTTCTCTAGTAGCAACCCAAAAGACCACTGTCACTGCAAGGAAGAGCAGTGGTAGGATTCAGCAGATTCAGGGCAGTTGTTGTGACTCCGGCCCCGGAGGCTGATTTATCTTCGCATGCTGATTCGGAGGATGAGATGGAGGAAGCTGGCACGAGCTATGTGCTGGAGGGGCTGTCTTCACTGGTGAGTCAGCAAGAACTGACAGTTGCTGACATGCCTCTGGACCCCAGCCAAATTGAGGAGGAAACAGAGGCCGGTAACGAGGAGAGGGAGCCCTATTGGATACAAGAGAGAGATGTAGGAGACGTCATAGAGAACAGCTATTGCCACCTCCCAAGAGGTGTGGTCAGGAGACGTAGGGCCACACCCTACAAAGTATATAAGGGCTGTGGCTATGCCGGAAAGGCGTGGTGAACAATTTGTTGGCGTTTTGGAGTTTAGAACTGCTAGTTTTGAGTTTTGAAAAGGAGTCTGCATTCCTGCTATAGCTTGCTGGCCATCTGACAAAACCTCTGGAACATTGCCTGGTAATTACTGAACTGATATACTTTTGGAACATTGCCGGTAACTACTGAACCGATATACTTTTGAAAGAGAACTGTTTATTAAAGGGCCAGCTTCAATCTCTCTAGCCTGCGTTTGTTACTGCCGGGCTATTTGAGCTTCTGCAAAGCCACTTGTGGGAGGGGACAGAACAGCCGTTCCAGTAGAATTGGTAGTTAAATTGCTGACTGGCCCTGCCCCTCCCTGATCTGCCCCTTCCAGGAGTCCCCACGCACCCCATTTTGGCTCCCAGGTAACTGCAGGGAGGCCTCCTAGACCCAGGTGCCGGGGAGTGCGGCACAGCCCCCCTGCAGTCTGTTTTTGCTCCCAGGAGGTTGCAGGGAGGCTGCTAGGCCCAAAACAGGGCCCAGGGGGCAGCGCGTCCCCCCTCCACAGCCCATTTTTGCTCCCAGGGGAGTGCAGCAGGCTGCCTGTCACACCCCCCGGCCATGCCCACCATGGCCATTAGGGCAGAGAACTGGTTGTTAAATTAGTTGAATCTCACCACTGGTGAAGAGTCATTGAAAACGTTACTCCTTTTTTGCAGCTATTTTTGGAAAGCAGATCTGATAGCTATTCTTCAATTTTGAGCTCACCAGCTCACCAGCTCACCAGCTCAGATCCCCCTGCTACTCAGACTAACCCGAACACAACTAAGCCCCCACCTAAACAGAATACACACCCAGCCAATCAGAGCACAGCCAACCCCCCATCCAATCAGAGCACAGCCAAACCCCCAACCAATCAGAACACACCTCCACCCAATCAGAACACAGCCAAGCTCCCATCCAATCAGTTCACACCCCCACTGGCAGTTAAAAGGAAGAAACAGCTGCGATCACACACATTGCTCCTAGAAGCACGAAGCCAAGAACACCAGCCTGAAGATGATGAATGAGATTTGTGTGTGTGTGTCTCTGTCTGTCTGTCTGTCTGTCTGTCTGTCTGTCTGTCTGTCTGTCTGTCTATCTATCTATCTATCTATCTATCTATCTATCTATCTATCTATCTATCTATCTTTCTATGTAAGTTGTGCTTTAAAGCAGAACGATTTTTATTGTTTGGAATTAATCATTTGGAATTCCGACAACCTAAAGCATTGTTAATATGAAGAAAAAGGCAACACCTTTCCCCCCAGTTTCTAAGTAGTAAGTTTAATTCCCATAGTGTGTGTTGCCCTTCTTGAAACACAGAAGTTAATCTTAAATTCAAAAACTGATTCCCCCAGAGATCTCTCCAGCAGAATATTTTTCAGCTCCTATAGAATGTATTTATATCAGCTCTTTCAGCAGCTCTGCAAGGTAATTTCCCTCCTTCCTGGGTCATCCAGCAGGGGAAAAAAATATAGTGGTGAAGATTTAATGTCCATACTGTCATCATTAGGGAGCACACACGCACACACAAACAGCCTAACAAAGGTACAATGGCATCTTTAGAAAAATACTAAATTAATCCTCTAAATGATAGATAGATAGATAGATAGATAGATAGATAGATAGATAGATAGATAGACAGACAGACAGACAGACAGACAGACAGACAGACAGACAGACAGACAGATATAGATTATTATTATTTTTTTCATTTTATTTGATTTATATACCGCCCTACTCCCGAAGGACTCAGGGCGGTGAACAGGCACAAGATAAAACACATAGAATACAAACATTTAAGAGCAGAAGTAAAATCAAATTAAATCAATTTAGCCCAAGACAAATTTAAAACCCCAGGTTAAGAACAAATTAAAATTTACATTAAAAAGAGAATGGGAGAGGTTAGGCCAGACCAGCCTGGTGAAATAAAAAGGTCTTGAGAGCGTGGCGGAAGGTGCGTAGATCCGGGATCCTCCGTATCTCCGGGGGGAGCTCGTTCCCCCCGGAGATTAGATAGATAGATAGATAGATAGATAGATAGATAGATAGATAGATAGATAGATAGATAGATAGACAGACAGACATGGATGGATGAACGGATGGATGGATGGATGGATGGATGGATAAATGATAGATAGATAGATAGATAGATAGATAGATAGATAGATAGATAGAAAGATAGATATAGAATAGATAGATAGATAGATAGATAGATAGATAGATAGATAGATAGATAGATAGATAGACAGACAGACAGACAGACATGGATGGATGGATGGATGGATGGATGGATGGATGGATGGATGGATAAATGATAGATAGATAGATAGATAGATAGATAGATAGATATAGAATAGATAGATAGATAGATAGATAGATAGATAGAAAGATATAGAATAGATAGATAGATAGATAGATAGATAGATAGATAGATAGATAGAAAGATAGATATAGGATAGATAGATAGATAGATAGACAGACAGACAGACAGACATGGATGGATGGATGGATGGATGGATGGATAAATGATAGATAGATAGATAGATAGATAGATAGATAGATAGATAGATAGATAGATAGGAAGATAGATATAGAATAGATAGATAGATAGATAGATAGATAGATAGATAGATAGATAGACAGACAGACATGAATGGATGGATGGATGGATGGATGGATGGATGGACAGATAAATGATGGAGAGAGAGAGAGAGAGAGATAATAGATAGGTAGAGAGAGAGAGAGAGGGAGAGGGAGAGGGAGAGGGAGGGAGGGAGAGAGAGAAAGAGAGGAGATATAGTGTGGTACATGGAGATGTTTTCCCTTGTCTCTTAACATACTTTGACCAGGGACCATCCAATGAAACTTATGGAAAAGAGATAAAGAAAACACCTCTTCACATTATTAACCTAAGGTAGGGGTCACAAACCTGCAGCTCTGGAGCCTCTTGTGGCTCTTTCACCCCTCTGCTGCGGCTCCCTGTCACTCAAAATATGTGTCACAACCGCCAATGTGCGACACCCACTGGCATGCGATTTCTTGAGCTTTTCAACCCCTGGTAGGCCAACCATGGATAAATCCAAGAAAAGAAAAGTTTCAGAAGAAAACAGAACATTTAATTCTAACTACATATGCCAGTTTTGTGGCCGCTCAAGAAATAGTCAGACACGGGGACGGTTTTATGTGGCTCCCGGTGTTTTCTTTTCTGTGGGAAACGGGTCCAAATGGCTCTTTGAGTGTTTAAGTTTGCAGACCCCTGACTCCATTCTTCAGCTCATGGCTGTGCCTGCTAACTTGAATGTTTCTAAAAGAGGATTGGTTGAATTTATATTCAGTATTAAGTAAGGGTCCTTGGTGCTTGGTAGTTTTGTTTCTTTGAGCTTGATTGTTTTGGTTGAAGACATTTCATGGGACAACCAGGTAACATCATCAGTGCTAGAAAGCAGTGGTGTTTGCTTTCATTTTACTGTATATACTAGTGACTTGCCTAATCAGCCTTGGTGAGAGTGGTCTTACTGGTTCCTTGATGCGGCTGTTGTTTATTGGTAGCTTGTTTGGTAATTGGTAATGCTTGTTTGGAGTTGGTAATTCCTTGATTTGCCAATTTGTTTGATGGCCATAGGAGCCTGGAGGAGCAGTGGACTAAAGCACTGTTAAAATAGCACTTAGCTGCCAGAAAGAGTGGGGAGAGAGAGAGACATAGAGAGATACAGAGAGAGGGGGAGAGAGAGAGAGAGACATAGAGAGATACAGAGGAGGGAGAGAGAGATATAGAGAGATACAGAGAGAGTGGGAGAGAGAGACAGAGAGATATAAAGAGGGGGGGAGAGAGACATAGAGAGATACAGAGAAAGGGGGAGAGAGAGAGAGACATAGAGAGATACAGAGGAGGGAGAGAGAGACATAGAGAGATACAGAGAGATGGGGGGAAGGGGAGGGAGGGAGGGAGGGAGGGAGAGATGTTAAAACAGAGCCCTGGTGGTGCAGCAGACTAAAGCACTGTTATTAACATCAGCTGCCTGCAATTACTGCAAGTTTGAATCTCACCAGGCTCAAGGTTGACTCAGCCTTCCATCCTTCCGAGGTAGGTAAAATGAGGACCCGGATTGTGGGGGCAATAACTTTGTATAAAAAAGAACACCGCTTGGGGGGGGGCAAAAGCCCTACTAAGGAGGTATATACAAAAAGTATGAAGGCTATTGCTTAACGCATTGTAAGCCGCCCTGAGTCTCCGGAGAAGGGCGGCATATAAATCGAACCAATAAATAAATAAATAAATAAATAAATAAATAAATAAATAAATAAATAAATAAATAAATAAATAAATAAATAAATAAATAAATAAATAGTAAGTAAGTAAGTAAGTAAGTAAGTAAGTAAGTAAGTAAGTAAGTAAATAAATAAATAGATAAATTGGCCATCAACAGACACATAGAGATAAACTATACCTAAGTACCAGTGGTGAAATCCATTTTTTTTTACTATTGGTTCTGTGGGTGTTGCATGGTGGGCATGGTGTGTCTTTGTGGGCGTGTCTTTGTGGGCATGTCTTTGTGGGCATGGCAGGGGAGGATACTGCAAAATCTCCATTCCCACCCTACTCCAGGGGAAGGATATTGCAAAATCTCCATTTCCAGTCCACTCTGGGGACAGCCAGAGGTGGTATTTGCCAGTTCTCCAAACTACTCAAAATTTCCGCTACCGGTTCTCCAGAACCTATCAGAACCTGCTGGATTTCACCCCTGCTAAGTACATACCATTCAAAAGAGATAACCAAAAAGCCGAAAAGTAAACGAAAGACTAAAACACTCCCTACCAACAATCCATACCCCGATGAGCAGAGCTTAACAAAGATTGACATTAGACCAACAATCAAGAAGCAAACAATACCCCAATCAAGGAACTGCCAAAGAAGCTAACAGTAGATAGCCCAGCCAAAAGAGCCACTGTGTCCACTCCCACTAACCCTAACAGGGCAAGCACTAAGATTATAAATTGAGAATAAACCCCACTCCCTACTAGCATTGATGATGTCAACTAGTTTGGTAATCAAATGTCTACAAGAAAACAACAAAGCTCAGAATGAAGCAAGGACCCCCACAGTTCAAACCCAAGCTACGAATATTCTCTTTTATTGGATCTATCATGTGGCTGTGAGTCCTACTTTTTGCTGGAGCAGGAACCCTCAATATATCTATTTCAGAGAAAAAGTTGGGAGAAATGTTGGATGTTCCTGTTGCTTGCTTGGAAAGAAGAGCCGAGGTGGCGCAGTGGTTAGAGTGCAGTACTGCAGCTACTTCAGATGACTGCTAGTTCAGCAGATCAGCGGATCAAATCTCACCAGCTCAAGGTTGACTCAGCCTTCCATCCTTCCGAGGTGGGTAAAATGAGGACCCAGATTGTTAGGGGGCAATATGCTATTTAATAATAATAATAATAATAATAATAATAATAATAATAATAATAATAATAATAATAATAATAATAATAATAATAATAATAATAATAATAATAATAATTTTATTTCTATACCGCCCTTCTCCCGAAGGACTCAGGGCGGTGTACAGCCTATTTAAAAACACAGACAAAACAACAATATAAAATTTAAAATAATTAAATAAATTGGCTCAGATTTAAAACCCCAAAAAATTTAAATACCCCAATTTAAAACTATTGTGTTGATAGTCCGGCCTGGCGGAACAACATTTAGTATACTGTCTTTGGTGTAAGCTGCCCAGAGTCCTTGGAGAGTGGGCGGCATAGAAATATGACTAATAAAAGAAAGAAAGAAAGAAAGAAAGAAAGAAAGAAAGAAAGAAAGAAAGAAAGAAAGAAAGAAAGAAAGAAAGAAAGAAAGAAAGAAACACTGAGAGTGAAGTATCACGTTGACCATTGGGTGAAGCAAAAAGCTGGAGCAAGATCAACTTTGTCTAACACAGTGAGTTGGCTTGTTCTCCTATAGATTGTATTATAAACCGATAACGACAAAAATTGTAAGAGTATACGTGTGTATCTGTCTCTCTTTGTTAGGCATCTAATTTTATTATCTCTAGTGAAATTATATGTTTATGCTCTTTAATTCAATTAGAGCAAGTTTCTTCACCGCCAATCTATTTTCAGCTAGTTGGCAGATTTTGGTTCTATCACTATTGTGTTTAAAATATACCTGACAAATACATGATTGCCTACACACAGCCTTTTGTATGTTCTTGAAAAACAAGATTGGGATATTTTAGGTGGTTATATAACAAAACTCAAAATGTCATTATTAATCAGAGATGGATCTTGAAAACAGCTCTTGTCAATCAGCCTGATAACTGCAAAATAAGAATTAGAGTCTACAAATCTGGTGGCTCAGCAGACTGATAGCATTGTGATGAACACCAGCTGTCTGCAATTACTGTAAGTTCGAATCTCACCAGGCTCAAGGTTGACTCAGCCTTCCATCCTTTCTAAGGTAGGTAATTTGAGGACCCAGTTTGTGGGGGCAATAAGCTGACTTTGTATAAATATACAAAAGTATGAAGGCTGTTGCTTAACGCATTGTAAGCCGCCCTGAGTCTCCGGAGAAGGGCGGCATATAAATCAATTTTTTAAAAAAAATCAAAAATCTAATGCCTTTACTTAGATGTTGTGGTTTTTCTCATTCTATTGAAAGCAATAGTTTTTTCTTCCATATTTAAACATCTGACAAGATCTGGATCTCCATTATAAGATTCTTCAGACATAACTTCAGATATAAGAGTTGGGGTGGCGCAGTGGTTAGAAGGCAGTACTGCAGGCTACTCCTGCTGACTGTCAGCTGCCAGAAATTTGGCAGTTCGAGTCTCACTGGGTCAAGGTTGACTAAGCCTTCCATCCTTCCGAGGTGGGTAAAATGAGAACCCAGATGGTTGGGGGCAATATGCTATTTAGTATACTGTCTATACAGGCTGACTCTGTAAACCGCTTAGAGAGGGCTGTAAAAGCACTATGAAGCGGTATATAAGTCTAAGTGCTATTGCTATAACTTTCATATATAGACAGACTTAACCATAGTTTCAGTTGGGAAAAATGTAACCGCCCTAGACCAGAGGTCCCCAATCCAGAAACCGGGTCAGACAAACAAGAAAAGCCCCATCTGTGGGATCCAGGCAGCATGCAAAACTATGTTCCCTCCAGTCCATGGAAAAACCTCTCTCCACAGAACTGGTCCCTGGTGCGCAAAAGATTGGGGGACGCTGCCCTAGCCTAGACCAAAAATGCCAGGGAATTTCTAGAAGCCTGGCACTCTAACAAATTAACCATCAATAGATAGTGGGATGTGGTGGCTCAGGGGCTAAGACGCTGAGGTTGTCGATCAAAAGGTCGGCAGTTCAGCGGTTCGAATCCCTAGTGTCGCGTAACGGAGTGAGCTCCCGTTACTTGTCCCGGCTTCTGCCAACCTAGCAGTTCGAAAGCACGTAAAAAATTCAAGTAGAAAAATAGAGACCCCCCTTTGGTGGGAAGGGAGCAGCGTTCCGTGCGCCTTTGGCGTTGAGTCGCGCCGGCCACAGGACCACGGAGACGACTTCGGACAGCCCTGGCTTTTCGGCTTTGAAACGGAGATGAGCACCGCCCCCTAGAGTCGGGAACGACTAGCACATATGTGTGAGGGGAACCTTTACCTTTTTAGATGCATAGATATTAACAACATCTATAGTCTATGCCAGAGTTTGCGAACCGTTTTGGCACCGAGTGCCAAAACAGGAGCGCGCGCATGCCAGTAACCAGAACAGCAGCTGCCCAGTGCACATGCACACACCAGAAAGATTATCTTCTGGTTTCCGGCATGCACATGCACACATGCGCATGCCGGAAACTAACATGTGCATGTGTCTTCTGGTTTCTAGCTCATATAAGCATGCAAAGACCAGCTGCCCTGTTTCTGGTGCATATACGCATGAGAAGAACAGCTGGCCAGTGTGCATGCAAAGGCCGGAAACTAGATCATCTTTCCGGTGAGCGCATGTGCACCGGAAGGCTACTCTTCCAGTTTCCGGTGCTCCCATGTCCGTGAAGACCAGCTGGTAGGTAAATTAATGTGAATCCCACCTCTGATCAAACATACACAATCTTACTTAATCTGAAGTAAAACATTTACTAATAGGCTAGTTGGTTTTGCTACCCATTTACCTATTCATTTACCCAATTAATACTTTTAATTTACCCAATTAAAATTGCCTATCTGATTTCCGTTGTAATAACAGGGTATTTGTTCAAGAGTGAGCAGGAATTTAAGGGAAGGAGAATTTTTTCAACAATCGGTATGAATGTATCTTGATTAAGTAAATTCTCGCCACTCATTTTCGAATCCAAAAGGGACATTTTACGGAAGATTTTGAAAAGGAACACCATGCTGAATACCAGGTCCTTCTAATTCCACATATTTTTTTATTTTTTTGTAAATGGGCCAATGAATGCTTCTTGTGATTAAGAACTGAATTTCTGCAGGAGTTCCTAAGCACCTGGAATAATTATCACTTCTTTCAGCTTAATGGAGGTTACAATTTTGCTTCAGAATTTTCCTGTCAACAGTATAGCAGATCTGGGTATGAGCAGGCATAGAAAGGTATTTGTATGAATAGGCCTAATGTTAAGGTTGATTATTGGTCAAATTGTACTATAGATGTATTTTTTATTTCATGCAGTGACTGGCGTTATTTCCCTCCTTCAAAAATCTGGGGACTATAGTAATATTATTGCCATATATATATTCTCCAAGTGAAATTTGAAAGTTGGATTCCTGGAGTAAGAATCATGAGAAAGGTATGCTTTGGATCTGGAAAACCTGAAAATCATTTCATTACTGAATGGCCTATATATATAGTCCTCGATGTACGACCACAATTGAGTCCCAAATTACCATTGCTAAGCAAGGAAGTTGTTAAGTGAGTTGCACCCGATTTTGCAACCTTTCCTGCCGTTATTGAGTGTATCATGCGGTCGTTCAGCGAATCAGGCATCACCTATTGACTACTTGGCTTGCCGGAACTCGACCGGGAAGGTTACAAAATGGTGATCGCATGACCCCCAAGGACAGTGCAACTGTCACAAATGACATACATGGAGATGCTGGAACAGTTGTAAGTGTGAAAACTGGTCCCAGGTCATGTTTTTCAGTTCAGTGCCCCCGACCTCCGCACCTTCCGTGCCGACCTAAAGACACGGCTCTTTCAGCAAATTCCCTGATCTGCCGTGCATCTCAATTTGGGGGGATTTGGGGGTTTTTAAATCGGATTTTAACATTTTAATTCTATTTATTGTTGGGTTGTTTTATTCTGTGAGCCGCCTCGAGTCCCTCGGGAAAAAGGCGGCATATAAATATGACAATAAAATAAATAAAAATAAAAGTTGTAACTCCGAGCAGTCAATAAACAAATGGTTGTAAGCAGTGGTGAGATTCAAATGATTTAACAACTAGTTCTCTGCCCTAATGACTGGTTGGGTGGGCGGGGCCATGGTGGGTATTGCCAGGGGGTGTGACAGGCAGCCTCCTGCACCCCCTGGAAGCAAAAATGGACTGTGGGGGGACGCACTGCCCCAATGCCCTGTTTTGGGCCTAGTAGGCCTCTTTGCAGCCTCCTGGGAGCAAAAATGGGCCATGGGGGGGGCACACTGCCTCCCCGTGGCCTGTTTTGGGCCTAGGACATGGCACGGCCTCCCTGCATTTACCTGGGAGCCAAAATGGGGCACGTGGGGACTCCTGGAAGGGGCAGGAAGGGGAGGGGCCAGTCAGCAATTTATCTACCGGTTCACCCGAACCGGCTCTAACTGGCTGAATCCCACCACTGGTTGTAAATCAAGAACTATCTATAATATCTATTCTGAACGAAATGTGACCTAGATTTTTAAACAGTGTTAGGAATATGCTACTAAAAATAATATTGAGACATTCAAAGTAGGGCCTTCTTGATGATCACAGAGAATGCAGAATCATTTTTTTGGAGGAAACATTTCTACAGGAATGTTAATATTCTGCACGCTATTCATTATTTCCACGGTGCCACTAATGAATATCACTTTACAGCTTAGTGAAAATTATCCAAACAATATATCCTTGTCTCCCCAAAGCTTTGATAATTTAACTACGGTGGCTGTAAAACAAGCCATTTTGGGCTTTGGGCAAGGGTTAGGATCCAACATTGAAAACCTAATGGAAAAAAAAATTGTAAAGATGCCCTCAAGAGAAGCTCATTTCCTTCTATCTTTATGGCAAAATAATGAAATGTTTTTAGTAGCGTTAGAGAAAGTTTTATTTTCTTGAGACTGTTGACTAACTTCCTCACCTAAACCACATCCTTGTTCTAGGTTGCTTGTCTCCTTGATTAGTTTCCATCCATTGCTTCTTCTTTTTTTTTGAAAAAAGTTTTTTTTAAATTTTTTTAAAACACAAACATAAAACACATCTTTTCCAAAATGAAGCATTGATCCAGTCACAAATTAATACAAATCACTAACAAACCTTAACTTCCAATTAACACAACTTAATATTTTACTCAGTTATTTTCCTGAATTCTATCAATTTAACTGTGCCATTATCCCCAAAAACCCGTTACTTAAATCTTAAATCCTAACCAAATATCATTCCATTTTTCTCTTCCTTTTTGGTTAGATGGATATATTTTAACAATATAAATCATTACAGTTATTATAAGCATTTAAAAAATATTTTAACTACTACTCCCAATATAATCATCTTCATTACTTTACTATTAATCCTAATGCAATCATTTCATTTTTACTATTTCCAATATAGTCATTTTTATTTTTTAGCTGTTAATTCCAACATAATCATTTTATTTTAGGTGAACTCTACATTATCATCTTTATTTCTGTTGTTAAACCCAATTTATACATTTCATTTTTAGGTTGTTAATCTCAACCTCCTTATTTTGGCTGTCCTACCCAGCATAATATATCTATATCTATATCTATATCTATATCTATATCTATATCTATATCTATATCTATATCATCTATATATCTATATCTATATATCTATATATCTATATATCTATATATCTATATCTATCTATCTATCTATCTATCTATCTATCTATCTATCTATCTATCTATCTATCTATCTATTTGGCTGTTAATCCCAGCATAGTCCTTTGTCTTTGTTGTTAAACCCAACATAATCATTTCATTTTTGCCGTTAGTTTCCATCCATTGCTTCTTGCCCTGCCTTTCATACTCATAGTATTCACAGCGTAGCAAATTCCAGCATTACATTTCTACAACATAATATCCGGGCCAAGAGCAACAAAGCTCCGTCTGACACCAACAGCAAGCAGGAAATAGTAAGGTATAATTAGATTATGTGTATTCATATTTATACATAATATATCAGTTATACATAATTATAGCAATTCATTTGTGTATGTTAACAATTCAACTACAATTATGCCCACTGTATCCAAGATTATTAAAACAATATCAAAACAGAGAATTGAAAAGGGCAGAGGAAACATTAGAAGCCTGAGTGACAAGCATATTCACTTTTGTAAACATAGTTCTCCATGGAGCACACGTTGATGAAAAGGAAGATATCACTCTTTTGAGATAAGTCATCATTTATTAAACAGTTCCTTGTTATTTCTCCTGAATGTGAGGAAACCATCTCAAAACATCTGGGTAGCATATCAACTAGAATCCGTGTAACTGGACAACATCCAAATTCGTGCAAAACATAAAATAGATTTCCAGATAACAGGCCTTTCAGTCCAGATAATAAAACAGTGATGCCGAACCTTTTCGGCACTGAGTGCATAAACTGGAACAGACATAACAGAGAGGGCTATGCGTGCCACCTCTGGCATGTGTGCCATAGGTTTGCCATCACTGTAATAGAACATTAATTTCTCCTCTCCTCCACACTGTGGAGAAAATGGATCTCCAGTTAAGGTTCTACAGCACAGGTGTCAAACTCGTCGTGTCAAGTTGCTGTCATGTGACGTTTCATGGCATTTTCCCCCTTCATGGAGCTGGGGTGGGCGTGGCCTGCATGTGACACATCTGGCCTGTGGGCTGCCAGTTTGACACCCCTGTTCTACAGGATCCTCAACTGGAGATCCATTTGAAAAGATTTGACTCCTACCGCATCATCAGTCATTCAATTGTGTCTGATCCTGGGCTCCTCTATGGATAAGACCCAGAGGTGAAATCCAGCAAGTTCTGACAGGTTCTGGAGAACTGGTAGTGAAAATTTTGAGTAGTTTGGAGAACTGGCAAATACCACCTCTGGCTGGCCCCAGAGTGGGGAGGGAATGGAGATTTTGCAATGTCCTTCCCCCAGGAGTGGGGAGGGAATGGAGATTTTGCAATGTCCTTCCCCAGGAGTGGGGTGGGAATGGGGATTTTGTAGTATCCTTCCCCTGGAGTGGGGTGGGAATGGAGATTTTGCAGTACCCTTCCCCTGCCACACCCACCAAGCCACGCCCACCAAGCCACACCATGCCCACCAAGCCACACCCACAGAATCGGTAGTAAAAAAAATTGAATTCCACTGATAAGCTCCTCTGTCTCACACTGCCTCTTTCAGATCCACCATGGTTATTCCAGTGTCTTACTTCATAGTGTCCAGCCAGTAGGTAGAAAAATGGCCCCATCTCCTTTTTCTGTTGATCATTCCCAGCATAATTGACTTCTTGAATGAGTCAGCTCTCATGATATGATCAAAGTTTGACAGCTTCTGTTTGGCTTCTTGGCTTTAAGTGATATTTTTGGTGAGTCCTACCTAAGGTGAAAAGGGCCGCAGTGGCTCAGTGGCTAAGATGCTGAGCTTGTCGATCGAAAGGTCAACAGTTCAGCAGTTCAAATCCCTAGTGTCGTGTAACGGGGTGAGCTCCCATTACTTGTCCCAGCTTCTGCCAACCTAGCAGTTAGAAAGCACGTAAAAAATGCAAGTAGAAAAATAGGGACCACCTTCGGTGGTTTTGATGTTTAGTCAAGCCGGCCATATGACCACAGAGACGTCTTCAGACAGTGCTGGCTCTTCAGCTTTAAAATGGAGATGAGCACCGCCCTCTAGAGTCAGGAACAACTAGCACCTATGTGTGAGGGGAACCTTTACCTTTACCTTTTACCTAAGGTGACTCCTACCTAAGTTATTGGAAAAAAATATATTGCAGTTCTCTCTTGGCTTCCTCTTCCTGGATCTTCAATAGTTTCTGTCAGGATGGAATCATCTATTAGAAGACACCATATTTGCTATTGATTTATGACACCTTATGCAGATGAGAAAACCAACTTCATTTAGAGCTGTATCAGGATAATCCTTTATTATTTATTACTATTTTTATTCAGGGTTTGATTCTCTTGATTCTCTTGAGAGATGACAGTTAGTGAATGAAGGAATCATGTATGAATTTGGGGATCTCTGATAATGAGCCAGTTGATTTTTTTTTATAGGCACAAATATTATAACTCTTTCTGATAGAACAATGGAGTCTGCGAACCCTATGGAGAAAAATGAGTTGTTTCTTTTTTAAAAAAGTTTCTTGCAAGGTTGCTTCTGAATCTAATTTAAGGAAAGAGTGGGAAAGCTATTGCTTTCTAGATGTTGTTCAACTTTTCTTGCCCATCAACCACTCACCTAAAGCTATTGGGTCTTATAGTACAGCAGTGTAGAAAGGATCACATAATTATTTATCAATCCAAGTTATATTTTTCTTATCTCAAGAAAAGGATTTTTTTTTACATAGACTCATGATTGGTGGGTCAGCCAAGCCAAGCCAAGCCAAGCCAAGCCAAGCCAAGCCAAGCCAAGCCAAGCCAAGCCAAGCCAAGCCAAGCCAAGCCAGACCAGACCAGACCAGACCAGCCAAGTCCAGACCAGCCCCGACTAGCCGTGATCAGGCCAACCCAGGCCAACCCAGGCCAACCCAGGCCAACCCAGGCCAACCCAGGCCAGGCCAACCCAGGCCAACCCAGGCCAACCCAGGCCAACCCAGGCCAGGCCAGGCCAGGCCAGGCCAGGCAAGGCAAGGCAAGGCAAGGCAAGGCAAGGCAAGGCAAGGCAAGGCAAGGCAAGGCAAGGCAAGGCAAGGCAAGGCAAGGCAAGGCAAGGCAAGGCAAGGCAAGGCAAGGCAAGGCAAGGCAAGGCAAGGCAGACCTGACTAGCCCTGATCAGGCCAACCCAGACCAACCCAGGCCAATGCAGGCCAGGCCAACCCAACCCAGGCCAGGCCAACCCAACCCAGGCCAACCCAACCCAGGCCAACCCAGCCCAGCTCAGCCAGGCCAGGCCAGGCAAGGCCAGGCAAGGCAAGACAAGGCAAGGCAAGGCAAGGCAAGGCAAGGCAAGGCAAAAGACAAGACAAACCATATTCTTGGGAGCTGAAGTGTAAAATGAACAGGCGAACTAGATATGTCTAGTCTAATGAAGAGAAGGTTTATGATAGCAATATCTTCCAATACTAGAGGGGCAGTCACAGAGAAGAAGG
The DNA here is from genome assembly GCF_059756535.1 of Pantherophis guttatus. NCBI lineage: Eukaryota > Metazoa > Chordata > Lepidosauria > Squamata > Colubridae > Pantherophis > Pantherophis guttatus. The sequence goes on along the minus strand of NC_142070.1, from coordinate 74,826,689 downwards.
GATTGACCTATTCTCCAAAGCATGTGAAGGCAGGACAAGAATGGATAGAAACTTATTAAAGAAAGATTTAACCTAGAATTGAGGAGAAATTTCCCGTCAGTGAGAACAATTAATCACTGGAGCAGCTTGCTTCCAGAAGTTGTGGGTGAACCATCACTGGAAGTTTTCAAGAAGAGACCAGATAGCCATTTGTCCAGAAAAGTACTGGGTTTCGTGCTCAAGCAGGGGGTTGGACTAGAAGACCTCCAAGTTCCCTTCCAATTCTGTTATTCTGTATTTTGAGTTTATTGTTTCAATTCTGGGGTACATACAGTAGTGGCCAAAATTGTGGAAACCTTTTGGGAAAAGTGTGTTTTTGAGGTTTGATGGCTAATAACACCACTTTTTTTGGAGTTTCAAGATAATCCTATTCCACTGCTGGAATGGCCTGGGTATAGCCCAGATCTTAACCCAATAGAAAATCTATGGAGCCGACTAAAGAAACTTGTTAGTCAGAAGCGACCTAGCAATAAAACCCAGTTAATAGAAGCTATCATTCAAACTTGGTTTCACATTAGAACAGCTGCAGAACTCAAAGACTTGGTTCACTCCATGGGAAGACGTTGTAAGGCCGTCATTCATGCTAAGGATTAACTGAGATGGTGATCATTTTTTGTATATCTCGTTTTTTCTACGTGTTTCACTTTCCTTCTTTATACTGTAACTGCTATTCTAATAGCAAAGCCTTCTTACAAGTTATTGATCAACGTTCTTGATTAAATTATTTTTCCATTGATATACAATTTTATGGTACTATTCCCCCCCAAAAAAGTGGTGTTATTAGCTAGTTTTAGAAAATACACTTTTCCCAAAGGTTTTCCACAATTTTGGACACTACTGTAATTAAGTAGCTGATCCATAAAGATAATTGATATGTTTCCAAAGCACTAAGCTGGGCCCAGCTCACTAAATTCAGCCTTGGTCCTTTATTCCTCCCTGCATTCAGTCTGGTCATAAAAAGTCCCTATGAAGTTCACACACATCCTTATTTTTCAGGGTGGCCACCTATTTAGCAGTTGGGTCATTTATTTCCTGGATAATGAAATGGTAATAAATCTTCCTAGCTCTGAGGACATTTCAACTACTGTGTGCAATTATGATTTTTCGAATTTTTCATGGGGAACAAAAGTCCTAATCATGGTAACAAGAAAATTATTCAGCAGAACCATAAAATGTGGGCAATTTAGTATTTTCCGTGGTTATCACATTTTGCACCCCCTATGCATAAAATGTCCCTATGAAACCCGCCCCCCCTTCACTGGGATTCATAGCTCCAAAGATCCAATGCAGACTTTTTTTAAAAAAATGAATTTACCTTGGTAACTAGCAAATAGCACTTCATCGAAGGCAGACATTTCAAACTTTCTCCAAGGAAGAATCCGAAAGCCGTTTCTTCTGTATTTGGTTTAGTTAACTTTTTAAAATTAGTTTTGCTTAATCTGCTCGGGAACCAGAATTCTCGGGACACGTACAATTGTTTAACCATTAAAACCTATGTAACAGTAATAACGCCAGGATGATTATCATCCTCCTCTATTCAAGAGTTAAAGTGGTAAAATCCACGCATAAATTGCGAGAAAGTGAAAACTGTAATGAGGTAAAATACATTATTCTAAATAGATAAGAGCCTCAGCAAAACTATTCACTGTAAATTATGCTGGCAAATGTTTTCTGGATGTGCAAAACTCGCAGAGGTATTAAATCATTATATATATATATATTGATTTCTTACACTTACTTATCTCCCTTAACAAATGAATTTATTTCCATTGTACACAAAAACACAATTCTGAGCGTGCACACACACAAAAAATGTGCTAACCGCATCAAATCTCCTTTTCCAGAATGCCGTGTCAAAGTAAAAATGAATATTATCATTATTAACCTGGACCTTAGACAGAAATAATATTAAACAACAGAAAGAAGTAAAAACTGGAGTACATTATGAATGTGCATTTCTTAATAGAAAAAAATAATAATACTAAATTAAAGAATAGAGAATTCCTGATGTGCTTTTTCATCACATGAGCAACACCAGGTAGAACATTCGCAGTGTGAGTGAATTTTCTCAGGGCTGTGATGTTGGTTATGTCAAGAACACTAAACCACATAGCTTCTGTGAAACAGAGGAAGAACTGACAGGGTTAAGTTGCTATATATGTAGGATGAAACTGCACCCAGTCACCGACAGATTAAAATCTACCTCAGCGAAGATCTCATCTGGAAAATCCACACAACCCAGGTGGCCAGAGAGGCTCAACAGAGACTCCACTTCAGGGGTGAAATGCTCCCGGTTCGGATCAGATTGCCCGATCCGGTAGCGATGAAGGTGGGTGGTTCGGAGAACCGGTAGCAAAAATCCCTGCCCCCTCCCCCCATGCCCAGCTGAGCCAAATAATCATCAGAGGCTTTTTTTTTCTTTTAAATGCCTCTGACAATCCAAGCTGAGTTGCCTGATCGTCAAGCTGAGTCTGATCATCCAAGCTGACATCCAAGCTGACGATCTAAGACGATGCCTGATGATCCAAGCTGAGTTGCCTGATCGGAAGAGGCATTTTTTTTAAAATTTGATTTATATGCCGCCCTTCTCCTGAGACTCAGGGCGGCTTACAATGCGCTAAGCAATAGCCTTCATCCTTTTGTATATTTATACAAAGTCAGCTTATTGCCCCCACAAACTGGGTCCTCAATTTACCTACCTTAGAAAGGATGGAAGGCTGAGTCAACCTTGAGCCTTGGCGAGATTCGAACCTGCAGTAATTGCAGGCAGCTGTTCTTAATAACAGGGTGCTTTAGACCGCTGTACTACCAAGGCTTTAAAAGAAAAAAAAGCCTCTGCTGATCAGGCAACTCAGCTGGGATTGTCAGAGCCTTTTGAAAGCATTTTTTTACAACTTCTTTGCTGAAGAGGTTGTAAAAAAATAGTTTTGAAAGTTAAAAAAAAAATTGGCCATGCCTACCCAGTCACATTACCCACCACCAGCAAGCCACACCCACAGAACCAGTAGTGACAAATTTTAGATTTCACCACTGCTCCACTTCCTTGAGGTCTTGCAAAAAAATAAAATGGAACAACAACTGATGACCTCGTTTTACCGATCCACAATAGAAAGCGTCCTCACTCATTGCATTGCGGTGTGGTATGCTGGCTTGACAGCCGTGGATAGAAAGACATTAGAGAGGGTGGTGAGGACAGCACAAAACATTGTGGGCTGCCCCCTGATACCACTAGACGACATCGTTAGGGCTCGCTGCCTTAGAAGAGTGAGGAAAATCCTCAGGGATGACTCACATCCTGTTCAGCCCTTCTTTATCCTCCTACCATCTGAAAGGAGATATAGAAGCATAGACAGCTGCACAAATAGGCTGAAGAACAGTTTTTATCTGTGTGCTGTCAGACTCCTGAACGAAAAATAACTTTACAACAACATATTATGATTCACTTGCGTGGCCGGCACGACGTGCAACAAGTTGCAATGTCACGGTGCAATGGGACTGGGTGTTTGTTTGTTAGTAGGATTCACTGGGCTAGGGATTTATTTATTTTTTGTCTTTCACTGTGAGTTGTATTGTGTTGGGTGTGGTGGGGCATGAAGGGAGGCTCAGCCAATCTCATTGTACTCTGACAATAAAGGTTTGAATTGAATTGAATCAATTTAATGTAGCTTCCTACCTAGCAGTTCGAAAGCACGTAAAAAATGCAAGTAGAAAAATAGGGACCACCTTTGGTGAGAAGGTAATTGTGTTTCATGCACCTTTGGCATTTAGTCATGCCGGCCACATGACCACGGAGACGTCTTCGGACAGCGCTGGCTCTTCGGCTTTGAAACGGAGATGAGCACCGCCCCCTAGAGTCAGGAACGACTGGCACATATGTGAAAGGGGAAACTTTATCTTTACCTTTTAATGTAGCTTCAGCATCATTTCAGTAAAGAAGAGTCACGTGGTATGGTGTGTTTGAAGACGCCGTAGAAGAAAACAGTAGAGACTGAGGGTGGTGTCAAGAGAGCAGTCAGCCTCGAGTCATTATGTTCCCACAAACAGTCCAAATCCAATTCCTCTTGAATTCTATTACCTCTTATCTATCACCAACTTTCTTTTAACTTAATAGAACATTGGAAAGGAATGGTGTAAAGGAACTTGGGTCTATGTCTATCAGCCAGATATCGCTCCAAAAATAAAACAGAATAGGACCAAATATGGTGTGGAAGGAAATACTGGCACACACAAAAAAAGCATCCATTCAAAAAATAGGCCAGATCAGACTGAGGGCGTGGTGAGAAACATTCTGCTTCTCTGTTGTGGCCTGTATGCGGCCTGTGCAGCTAGTAGCTGATTCAGACAGCGAGGAGGCTGGTGTGGTGCTGCCCCAGCAGCCTGTGCAGCTGGCACTCGAGTCGGACAATGAAGAGCCTGGGGAAGGTGCCAGAGGCAGGGATTCAGCCAGAGCCTTCAGAACCTCCAGAAGCTCCCTTAAGTGAAGAGGACGAAGAGGAGAAGCCTCTTCTCGATGCACGGGCGCACAGAGCTGCCAAAAGGCAGGAGTGGCTCCTCAGGAGGAGGTCTCCTCGAGAGTAAGGCTTGGAGCTAATTGGCCACTCCCTTAGCCTATTTAAGGAGGAACGCCGACTGAAGCAATTTGCAGGGAACAACTTCGTTCACATACCTTCGTGTCTTGTCTTGCTTATCTTATCAGCTTCCTGCAAATTGCTTCTGGGCATTCTGCCAACCACAGTAAGCTTTCAGTTATTATTCTTTGCGTTCTTGACGGCTGTTAATGCAGTTAATTAACAGCCGTTGTTGTAAAAGTCTGATTTATTCAGTAAACCAAGGTTTGAACGGACTTTGTGTGTGCTGCGTTCTTTGGGGTCTGTAGATGGGGCAGAACATTCCCTTTTTGTCCTTCATACATATCCAGGACAAGAGCAGAGCAGTTATAAAGAAATTGGAAAGAATTTGAGGAACATGCTGTGCATAGTTTGTCTCCCCTGTTTGTAGAATTGCACAAATAAGCTTACATTCCCCATAAAGTAAAGTCAGATTGCTTCAATTTTTCCCTCATGTGCTTTCTGAATTCTCCGCTCAACAGCTTTTATTTCATCAGAATTCAAGGACACGTGCCAACGTAGCCAAATTCGTTCTACCTACCTACCGTGGAGTGTGACAATGGCCGTACATCGCTGTGCCCTTCTTCACAATCCTCGCTGTCTATTTAGGCTTTGTAACTTTCATGTTTTAACACAAAGGTTGTATAATGCATTTTAATTCTTTGCTATTTTGGTCCCCGACCATAATAAGGCGGACTGACTAACTAAGTTCTCCATTGTGTACTCATAAAGAGTTGAGTAGCAATCATTTGTACTCCGAGATAAATAATGCAAACTGGAATGGCCTGGATATAAAATGGGCTTAAAAGCATTCTTTGTTCTATTACCTACCATTTTTCAGTTTAATATTCCCTGATGGAGAGGTGTATCCATTAGGGTGAAATAACATGGACACTACACTTGTATTCTTTGAACTATCCTTCAAAAAAAAAAAAAAAGGAAAAGTGGAAAGAAAGAAAAACCTTCCAGAATGTTAAAATATACTGTTTGCTATAAAATTGATTACTATTGGTACAGTGGTGGCCAAAATTGTGGAAACCTTTTGGGAAAAGTGTATTTTTGAGGTTTAATGGCTAATAACACCACTTTTTTTTTTTTTTTTGGAGTTTCAAGATAATCCTATTCCACTGCTGGAATGGCCTGGGAATAGCCCAGACCTTAACCCCATTGAAAATCTATGGAGCCGACGAAATAAACTTGTTAGTCAGAAGCGACCCAGCAATAAAACCCAGTTAATAGAAGCCATCATTCCATCTTGGTTTCACATTATAACAGCTGCAGAACTAAAAAACTTGGTTCACTCCATGGGAAGACGTTGTAAGGCTGTAATTCATGCTAAAGGTTACCCAACTGAGTATTAACTAACATGGTGATAATTTTTGTATATCTTGTTTTTTCTACCGGTTTCACTTTTCTTCTTTATACTGGAACTGCTATTCTAATAGCAAATCCTTCATAAAAGTCATTGCATTACATTCTTGATTAAATGATCTTTCCATTGATATATAATTTTATGGTACTACTCCAAAAAAAGTTGTGTTATTAGCTAGTTTTAAAAAATACACTTTTCCCAAAAGGTTTCCACAATTCTGGCCACTACTGCAGTTTATATATATATATATATATATATATATATATATATATATATATATATATATATATTATTATATATTATTATATAATATATATATTACTGTTGATAATTAAGGAAATAGAACCAACAAAATATGAGAAAGAATTGATTAGAATTATGATTATAATGGGTAGAATTATAATAGCCAGATATTGGAAATTAGATGTGAATTTTAGAATAGAAGAATGGTATTGTGAAATGTGGAAATTAGCTTTAAACGATAAAATGACATGTGATATTAAAATTAGAAATGGTGACTAAAAAGAAGATATTTTCTGGAAAATTTGGAAACCATTTGTGGACTATGCGCTGGGAAAATTGGATGCTTCGGTACCTGTACCCCGAGAACATGGATTTTGGCGATCATGAGGATATATCCGAAGAACCAAATCTTCCTTTCTTATGTATAGCACAGGGTGAAATATTGTATATGTTGTTTGTAATGTTGAAGTAATAAAAAATTATAAAAAGAAAAAAAAGAAAAAAAAGAAAATCTATGGAGCCAACGAAAGAAACTTGTTAGTCAGAAGCGACCCAGCAATAAAATCAAGTTAATAGAAGCAATAATTTAATCTTGGTTTCACATTAGAACAGCTGCAGAACTAAAAAACTTGGTTCACTCCATGGGAAGACGTTGTAAGGCCGTCATTCATGCTAAAGGTTACCCAACTGAGTATTAACTGACGTGGGGATAATTTTTGAATATCTCGTTTTTTCTACGTGTTTCACTTTTCTTCTTTATACTGTAACTGCTATTCTAAGAGCAAATCCCTTCATAAAAGTTACTGCGTTACATTCTTGATTAAATTATCTTTCCATTGATATATAATTTTATGGTACTACTCAGTGGTGGGTTGCCCCCGGTTCGGACCGGTTCGCAGGAACTGGTAGTAAAACCGGCAGGAGGCTCCACCCACTGACCCGGATATCATCGAAGTTGATCTGAGCATGTGCAGAAGCTTCTGTGCATGCGCAGAAGAGCACACAGGCACAATGCGAACCAGTAGTAAAGGTAAGTAGAACCTACCTCTGGTACTACTAAAAAAAAATGGTGTTATTAGCTAGTTTTAGAAAATACACTTTTCCCAAAAAGTTTTTTCAATTTTGGCCACTACTGTAGGTGTTAAAACAAGTCCCAGCAAATATTTTACATGAGAACAGTAATATCATTGCTCAGGCTATTTAAAACTGTTTCTGAATACGTAACATTCTTTTTATTTGTGGAAATGTCTTTGTATTTATTTATTTATTTATTTATTGGTTCGATTTATATGCCACCCTTCTCTGAGACTCAGGGCGGCTTACAATGTGTTAAACAATAGCCTTCATACTTTTATGCCTGTTCTGTGTGCCACTTCTGTAGTCAAATTTGGCTTTAAGTATTAAATGCCTGTTCATATTAGGTTATCAATTTATTTCACATCACTAATGAAGCATGTGCACAATTACTCACCCTCGCTCTACTTGACCCCAATGCATCCTTCAATACCATCGACCATTGTATCCTTCTGGATTAGCGCTGGAGATTTGGGGTGGGCTACAATCAAGATTGTTATGTGGCGCAGTGGTTAGAATGCGGTACTGCAGGCTACTTCTGCAGACTGCTGGCTGCCTGCAATTTGTCAATTCGAATCTCACCAGACTCAAGCTTGACTCAGCCTTCCATCCTTCCGAGGTGGGTTCTCCCTCTCTCATCTCTTTCTCCCTCTCTCTCACTCTCATCTTTCTCCCTCCCTCTTTCTTTCCCAGATAAATGTAGGTCTTTCGTCCCCCTGCTGTGGCTGCCTGTCAGCTGGCTGCCCCACCCCCCGCGCTCCCCTCCTCCTCACTCCTCGCCTGCCCTGAGAAGAGAAGGGTGGTGGAGGCGGATGAAGACTCTCTCCATGTTTCAGAGCGGAAGCAAAGCGCTCCTCTACTTGCCTCTTTTTCCGGCCCTTGTTGGGAGACGTGCAACTTTCTCCACCCCGAGATGCCAACTGGGCAGCCCCAGCCAATGCTCCGCATCATAATGGGCTCTGGGAGGAGGAGGAGGGGACACGGTCTCCCCCATTGTGCAGCGCGCTAAGTTTAAATGCAAGAGCAGCAAGCAACCATGGAGGCGGAGAGAGGAATATGGTGAGATGCATGACTTTCTCCGCCCCGAGACACTGGCTGGGGTGCGTCCCCCCATATTCCTCTCTCTGACCCCCGCTCTAGGGCAAACCACGAAGTTCCACATAATGGCTTCATAAGTAGGACCCTCTTCGAATGGAGTTCCTTTAAGAAGTTCTTTGATAAGAGCAGTGGTTAAAATGCAGTACTGCAGGCTAATTCTGCCGACTACCAGCAGCTCGAGTCTCACCAGACTCAAGGTTGACTCAGCCTTCCATCCTTCCGAGGTCAGTAAAATGAAGACACAGGTTGTTGGGGGCCATAGGCTGACTCTGTAAACCACTTAGAGAGGGCTGTAAAGCACTGTGAAGCGGTATATAAATCCAAGTGCTATTGCCATTATTAGATTTGAAAAACAGAGACGTTTATGGCTTCCAATGCATTGGACCACAAAATGTAGCACAGCTTGGTTCAATTGTTTAAGAGTTTCCCTTGATAAGGGAGAATATAATTACTGGATAATTACAGTTGTAAGCAACTAAGCAGCGCATCTTCAAGCTAAAGTCTTCGATTTTTGTGTGAAAGCTGAACTTGAATCTTTCATTAGGTCAATTCTGGACAATTAGGTTAATTTATAGATAGATAGTCCTCGACTTATGGCTTCAACTGAGTTGAAAATTTCCATTGCTAAGCAAGAGCATTGTTAAGTGAGTTTTACCCCGTTTTAAGACTTTCCTTGCCACCTTTCTTAAATGAATCACTCCGGTTGTTAAATGAGTAACAGGGTCATTAAGTGAATCTGGTTTCCCTGTTGACTTTGCTCGTCAGAAGGGCGCAAAAGGCAATACGCACGACCCTGGGATGCTGCCACAGTTATAAGTATGAGTCGATTGTCAAGTGTCTGAATTTTGATTGCGTAACCATGGGGGTGCTGCAATGGTTTTAAGTGTGAAAAACAGATACAAGTCACATTTTTCAGTTCTGTTGTAACTTCGAAAGGTCGCTCAGTGAATGGTTGCAAGTTGGGGATCACTTGTCACTGCCGGTGCAGTTGTAAGAATTTTTGCCTGGGTTCTGTTCTACAGAGGACTTATTGAGTCTGTCATCTGTACCTCTATAACTGTCCGGTTTGGCTCTGCAACCCAACAAGACAGACAGAGACTTCAGGGGATAATTAGAACTGCAGAAAAAAACAATTGCTACCAACCTGCCTTCCATTGAGGACCTGTATCCTGCATGAGTCAAAAAGAGGGCTGTGAAAATATCTACAGACCCCTCGCATCCTGGACATAAACTGTTCAACTCCTACCCTCAAAACGAGGCTATACAGCACTGCACACCAGAACAACTAGACACAAGAACAGTTTTTTTCCCGAACGCCATCACTCTGCTAAACAAATAATTCTCTCAATACTGTCAAACGATTCACTAAGTCTGCACTACTACTAATCTTCTCATCGTTCTTATCACCCATCTCCTCCCACTTATGACTGTATGACTGTAACTTTGTTGCTTGTATCCTTACGATTTATATTGATATTGATTGTTTCCTGATAGCTTATTTGTACCCTATGACTATCATTAAGTATTGTACCTTTTGATTCTTGATGAACGTATCTTTTCTTTTATGTACACTGAGAGCATATGCACCAAGACAAATTCCTTGTGTGTGCAATCACACTTAGCTAATAAAAAATTCTATTCTATTCTATTCTATTCTATTCTATTCTATTCTATTCTATTCTATTCTATTCTATTCTGCAGAAATCGAGCAATTTCAACCAAACTTGGTATACAAATGACTTACTCTCTGGAAAAAAATACTGTGGGGGTAAGATACTGCTGACACTACTCGGGGTGTGTGTTCTGTTAAGATACAGCCTGTTGTGCCTTAAAATGGCTTCTACTGTACAGCACAGTGGAGTTGCCATGGTAATGGCTTCACAGTACTCCACAAGGGGGCTTCCTCTGGTAAGGGGGAAAATTCAAAATTAGAAATTACATTTGGTCCAGACATTTTCAACAAGGCTTTGATTATTCTTGAGGGCAAATGTATGGCCATGATCAATAAAACATTACTGCAACTCGGCCTGCCTGCACCACTACAAGACCGACACGACGTACTTCACACAGATTACTTACGAGAAAAGAACTGCAATGTCGAACACCTTTGTGCCTATATCGCAGACAACAAGCCACTTCAAACTCAAGATCAGAAAAAAACATACCAAATTATCATGGATCAGCTAGCAAAATAACAAGGTGGTATCACTTTACTTGACACTTCTGAGGGCACAGGGAAAACATTTTCCACTAATTTAATTGTCGCTGAAATCAGGGCTCAGGGTGAAGTTGCTCTTCCTGTTTAATACAGGATTAGGATAAAAAATACCCGGGCAATGCCGGGTTATTAGCTAGTACCATATTTTTCGGAGTATAAGACACATCAGACAATAAGACACACCTACCTTTTTTGGTGAGGAAAAGAAAAAAAAGAAATCTGCCTCTGCCTTCCAGCAATTTTGTCTTGTTGCAGCAAACAGTCTGCTTTACTTTCATTTTCGTTTTCAGCGAAGCTTGATTAGCACAAGGGAAAAAAAAAATCTACTCCAGCAATTTACCTCCTTGCAGCAAGCAGCAGAGGCCCCGCGCAGCTGAGAGCAAAACAGCTGAGAGTCGGGAGGCCGATCCAATCAACTTGTGCTAATTAGGCTGTGCTGAAGCTGAAAGGAGCTGTTTCTTCTTGCTGCTTGCTGCGAGGCAGAGGCCAAAGGGTGGGGGCCAGTGGATGGGCGGGGCTACATTCGGTGTATAAGACGAACCTAAATTTTCACCCCCTTTTAGGGGGGAAAAAGGTGCATCTTATACTCCGAAAAATATGATATATATATATTGGTCTTCTCCCCTTGATTGCCATTCTTCCTCTTTATTTTCTCAGTACACTTGCCTCTTTCTCCTTGGCTTCATCTTTCATTAGATGGCAAAGTCCAATCTTTTTTCTCTTCCCTTGCTTTTATACAGCGTACAGGAATTGTATACAGGGCATTAATAATAAATGCTGAAGTGAGGAGTGAGCAGAAGTGGATTGCCGAGACAATAGGTCATTGACTGGGTTGACTTCACATGTTATCAATCTGAATTGCCTTTTGACTGAGTCTACAAAGAGATTTCAAATAAGACCAAGAGACAATGTGATTTTCTGAACATGTCTGGCAGGCAGAGCAATAGAGTAATCCAGCTGTACCCAGTGGAACATCAATAAAAGATAGTCAGGCTCCTACTTACACCCAGAAGGAAAAAGGAGAAGAAACTGAGAGCGTAACAAAAGTCACAGAATATAGTCAATCCACAGGATTTGTGACTGTACCGTCTGCAACCTCCCTCAAACAGGGAGACATATATTGACAAAATTTAGCATGCAGAGAAAGAGTTCGTTCATTGACAGAGACAGAAGGACATGATGTCATTCCATTACAGTATCCCATGTTTACATGCAGTAAGCCAGTGATGGCTAAACTTTTTGCCGTTGCATGCCAAAAGCAGAGGAGGAGTCGCACGCATGTGTGCCCACACCCATAAGTCAATGCCCCTCATCCCCCATGCAAGCGTGCGCTCTCCCCCCGTGCTCCCTCCCACTTTTGGCAAGCAATGTCACGGTGGGCCCAGTAGGCCCATTTTTCGCCTTCCCCAGGCTCTAGAGGCTTTCTTGGAGCCTGGGGAGGGCGAAAACGGCCTTCCCCGTCATGTGGAGGCCCTCCGGAGGGTGGAAACAGCCCATTTCCCAACTTCTGGTGGGACCGGAAGGCCACCCTCCCCAGGCTCCAGAGCCTTTTTAGGGGCCTGGGGAGGGTGAAAACAGCCTTCCCCACCCCCACCCCCACCCCCACCCCCGGAGGCCCTCCAGAGGCTGGAAACAGCCTGTTTCCTGGCTTCCAGTGGGCCTAGAAGAAAAGAAAATATATGTTCATCAAGAATCATAAGGTACAACACTTAATGATAGGAATAGAATAGAATAGAATAGAATAGAATAGAATAGAATAGAATAGAATAGAATAGAATAGAATAGAATAGAGTTTTTTTATTGGCCAAGTGTGATTGGACACACAAGAAATTTGTCTTCGGTGCATATGCTCTCAGTGTGCATAAAAGAAAAGATATATTCATCAAGAATCATAAGGTTCAACACTTAATGATAGTCATAGGGTACAAATAAGCAATCAAATCATATTAGGAAACAGTCAATATAAATAGTAAAGATACAATCAAAGTTACAGCCATACAGTCATAAGTGGGAGGAGATGGGGGATAAGGAATTATGAGAAGATTAATAGTAGTGCAGACTTAGTAAATAGTTTGACAGTGTTGAGGGAATTATTTGCTTAGGAGAGTGATGGCGTTCGGGGAAAAAACTGTCCTTGTGTCTAGTTGTTCTGGTGTGCAGTGCCCTATAGCGTCGTTTTGAGAGTAGAAGTTGAAACAATTTATGTCCAGGATGCGAGGGGTCTGTAAATATTTTCACAGCCCTCTTTTTGACTCATCCAATATACAGCCCTCTTTTTGACTTGTCCAATTCCATTGAGGACAATATACAGGTCCTCAATGGAAGGCAGGTTGGTAGCCATTGTTTTTTCTGCAGTTCCAATTATCCTCAGAAGTCTGTGTCTGTCTTGTTGGGTTGCAGAACCAAACCAGACAGTTATGGAGGTGCAGATGACAGACTCCATAATTCCTCTGTAGAACTGGATCAGCAGCTCCTTGGGCAGTTTGAGCTTCCTGAGTTGGCGCAGAAAGAACATTCTTTGTTCAATTCAAGATTTGAATTGAATTTGAATTTGAATTGATATAGTAGCTTGCCCTGCCTGTTTTGGCTATACTGTGGAAATGCCCAAACAGAAGAAATTCCTACAGTCAAAAGAATTTGCAATTTGAAAAGGCCTATGGGGAGTGTTGTGGAATTTAATATTTGAGAGAATCAAGAAAAAAAAATCACCACTTATGAGAATAAGGGCAGGACTGATCAGCATGAGGAGAAAAAAAAAAACCTGATCCAAGATTTGAACTGATTCAAGAAGCCAAAGAAGCTGTTTGCTTCACTGAATCCTTAAATCAAGACCATTTGAGTCGGATTTTCTATTTTGATTCAGAAAGTTGTCCCAAAGGTGCTTTTTCAAAAGTCAGCCAAATTGTCTTTGTTTTTCCTTGAAGATGTTTTGCTTCTCATCCAAGAAGCTCCTTCAGAGCTGTTGTTGTTTCAGTTTGGAGGTTTCTTCAAATGGTTTTCCGATTAAATTTCAAGACTGAATGTCCTCACGTCCCCAGTGACACTATTTATTCCTTCTTAAATTTTCTGAAATTTTCATTCCATTCCTTAGGGCAGGGATCTGCAACCTTAAACACTCAAAGAGACATTTGGACCCATTTGCCACAGAAAAGAAAACACCAGGAGCCACAAAACCTGGGTGGGCGTGGCCAACTCAATGTCACTCACTTCCACCAGTCACATGATCCCTTAGCCACGCCTATCCATCCGGTCATCAAGGCAGAGAACCAGTTGTTAAAAAACACTGGGAACCACAAAACCTTTTTAACATCTCTCTCTTCCCCCTCCCTCCCTCCCTCCCCCTCTCTCTCTGTATCTCTCTGTCTCTACCCTGGCCACTTCCCCATCCCCCGCCGTTGCCCTTACCTTCTCAGGTCAGGCAAGGAGTGACTGGGAGGGGACGGTGATGCCAGCTAGTGTTGGGATCACTCGACAGAGAGCCACACCAGAGGGCCCAAAGAGCCACATGCAGCTCCAGAGCCGCAGGTTGCTGACACCTGTTCTAGGGAAACCCATAAGGTTTTGTCTAGCTCACAGAGACCACATTTTACAGGAACATAATTCAAAATGTCCTGTACACATTTTTGTAGTTATATGCCCTATCCTTGCCTAATAGCTTAATGGATTTTTTGTGGGGTTTTCTCTTGACAAAGTAAAAGAGTAAAAGACAAAGTAAAAGCAGTAAAGAGTAAATTAAAGTTAAAAAATCCATGGAGTATTTCCGTGCCATAAAGTAAATTTATGATCCTTTCAAATGAGGACGATCCTTCTTGCTGTGATCTGATGGACTGAGCCTGATGAAAGATCAAGAAGAACTGGAAAACCTCTGAACTGAACACATTTCCAACTTGCTCACTAAATCTTCCACGGTTGATCATGAGGTCTTAGATTCCTCAGTTGCCGTGGATTCTTAGACCAATGAGTTCAAGAAAGCAATTTTTCAGATGAATTCAGACAAAGCTACGAGACAAGAATGCATTCCTGCTGAGATCTACCAAACGCTACACCCAAATGCCTTCTTGGAATGCATTTGGTCCATGGAGAAGATGGCTGATGACACCCATGAACCCCTCCTTGTGGCTGTCTATAAAAAAAGGGGAAGAAAATCAGATTGTTGAAAATTAGGGGTGCCTTCCACTGCTTGTCCATTGCAAACAAGATCTTTTCCTACATTCTCCTGAACAGACTTGTCACTGTCTCAACAAGGAACCTCTCAGAGGTGTAGTATGGCTTTTGGCCAGAGTGGAATATTTGACACAATATTTGCCAGGAGGTAAGTCTAGGAGAGGGACTCGGTGGCTCAGGGGCTAAGACGCTGAGCTTGTCGATCAAAAGATCAGCGGTTCGAATCCCTAGTGCCACATAATGGGGTGAGCTCCCATTTCTTGTCCCAGCTTCTGCCAACCTAGCAGTTCGAAAACACATAAAAAATGCAAGTAGAAAAATAGGGACCACCTTTGGTGGGAAGGTAACAGCGTTCCGTTCACCTTTGGCATTGAGTCATGCCACCCACATGACCACAGAGACGTCTTCGGACAGCGCTGGCTCTTCGGCTTTGAAACGGAGATGAGCCAACCCTCTAGAGCCGGGAACAACTAGTACGCATGTGCAAGGGGTACCTTTACCTTTACCTTACCTAAGTCTAGGAGACTTGTTCATCAAGCAGAACAAGTCTCTTTACTTTGTCTTCTTTGTCTCAAGAAAGCTCTTCAGAACAAGATGGAAGTACTTTACCAGCCTGTGCCAAACATCAAGCACATAAATCTAAAAATCACTTTGCTGACAAATGTAAACAATTTCGAATACTTCAGAATTGCCATGGTGAGTGATTGGTCTTTGGACAAAGAAATCTGATCCTGCTGACTGCAAGATCAGCAAGGCTAGCCAAGCACTAACATAACCCATATATCACCCCAAAGCTGAAAGTCTACTGAGCTGTAGTTATCTTTCTCCAATTTGGATAGGCGTCCTGGACTCTGTATTGACATCAAACAAAATCTTGAGAAATTTCACATGCGCGCCCTCCACGCCATCTTTGACATTTATTGAGAAGATCGTGTGGCCACCTTGAAATCTTCAATCACATACAGTCCACCAGCATTATAAGAGCCCATATGAAGTAGTGGGACATGTCATCGGACTGGATGACCATTGTATGCTTTGCAAGTTGCTCCATGGTGTAGTGGACACTGGGAAAGAGATCTCAAGATCATCCATGGAAATGCTGTGAAGATGCTGTGAAGGAAACCCAATCATCATCTTCTTTTAACGACCCCATAATCCCTTGCAGGGTGGAGTCTGAGCAACTGAATGGAGCTAGCAAAGTGTTTTAGTGGCCAGATGCCCTTCCTGTCGCCAATGCGGAGTTTTGTTCAGCAGGTATATTCTCAGTGTGCCCAGAGAAAGAAATATCAGCCTCTATCTAGGATCGAACTCACAGCCTCCTGATTGTGAGGCGAGAGCTTCACCTCTAGGCCACCGCACCATTCCCTGTGAAGGAAACCCAATGCCATCATGATATCTAGTCATGGTGGGAGTCAAATAATTTAACAACCGGTTCTCTGCCCTAATGGCCATGGTGGGCGTGGCCAAGGGGTGTGACAGGCAGCACCTAGCCTCCCCGGGAGCAAAAACAGACCCCCATGCCCCATTTTGGGCCTAGTAGGCTTCCCTGCAGCCTCCTGGGAGCAAAAAGGGGCCACAGGGGGGGCACACATCCCTGTACCCCATTTTGGGCCTAGTAGGCCTCCGTGCACTTATCTGGGAGCCAAAATGGGGTGCTTGGGGACTCCTGGAAGGGGCAGGGAGGGGAGGGGCCAGCCAGCAATTTAACAACCAGTTCGCCCGAACCGTTCCGAACCGGCTGAATCCCACCACTGTATCTAGCCAAGGCAACTAGAAGCTGTGGCCACTGACAAAACCTTCTGGCAAGCCCTGTACTGTGAAGCCTCCCCTGCAGGGGTGGGTTCTACTTACCTTTACTACCAGTTTGCAATGGGATCTGCATGCGCAGATCACCGATGATGACATCCGGGAAAGTGGGCAAAGCCTCCTGCCGGTTTTACTACTGGTTCTTGCGAACCGGTCTGAACCAGGGGCAACCCACCACTGCTCCCCTGGCTTCAAAGGTAGGCACCACCTAAAACTCATAGACCGTTGGGAACCACATCACAGAATAAAATCCACAGTTACTACAACAATGGATTTCTAGTGCCCCAGAACTAGCACTACAGAGTCACCTCCATTTCCACAGATGAAATGCACAATAGTTTGTCTTTTTCAAAGCCAAAGGATTACCTATTTATTGCCTTTTCTAATCCTTTATTATTATTATTTTGTAGATTTTTGTCTTAATAAAGGGCAATTCTGGTTTTTTTGGGTAATGGTCTTGGGCATTATTAGGCATTTATGCTCCCCCGTACTAAATCACGAGAAAATAGAGCCCCATTTTTCCTGATTCACAATTCAAAATCAGGACAAGTCCGAGTGGATTATCCAAAGAGATATAAATTGATTTGGGCTACATCCAGACATTGCATCTATTTCAAAAGGCTGTATCATCATAGATTATTTGCTTGACCACTATCTGTAGTCTGAAGCATTGATTAGGATAGGCCCCAAAGCCTCCCGAGTTTGTTCTCATCGTTTATCTCCTATTGCAGCAATTATTTTGATGGATTAAAAGTTAGAAACTTCTTACGGCCTGATAGATGGCTGAATCAGACGTTTGGGTGCCTTTTGTTGATTTCGGCAAATACACTCAACAAATATATGCAGTTTTCTTCCATTGTGTAGAGAACCTTATAGATACTAGGGTGCTGCTGTTGTTGTTGTTTTTTTAAATTTACAGGTGGTCCTTGATTTACGACCCACAATTTCTGCTGTTAAATGAAGCCCTTGTTAAGCATTTGTTAATGTGCCCCAATGTTATGACTTTTCTTGCCGTGATTGTTAAAGGAATCACTGCAGTTGATAAATTAGTAACCCGGTTGTTAAGTGAATTGGGCTTCTCCCTTGACTTTGACTCAAAGGTTGCAAAAGGGTGAAGGTAAATTACCTGACCCCAGGACACTACAGCCATCATAAATATGAGTCAATTGGCAAGTGTCTGAATTTTGATCACAGGAACATGCAGATGCTACAATGGCCATAAGTGTAAAAACTGGTCCTAAGCCATGTTTTTTCCAATGCCATTGTAACCTTGAATGGACACTAAATGAACTGTTGTAAGCCAAGGACTACCTGTAGTACTACCCTGTTTCCCCAAAAATAAGACATCCGCTGATAATAAATCCAATCTGTTGTGGCCCGTCAGCGGCCTGTGCAGATTGTAGCTGATTCTGACAGCGAGGAGGCTGGTGTGGTGCTGCGCCAGCAGCCTGTGAGGCTGGCGCTTGAGTCAGACAATGAGGAGGCTGGAGAAGACGTGGTGGCAGAGGCAGGGATTCAGCCAGGGCCTTCAGAACCTCCAGAAGCTCCTTTAAGTGAAAAGGACGGAGAGGAGGAGCCTTTTCTCGATGCATGGGTGCGCAGAGTTGCCAAAAGAGAGGAGTGGCTCCTCAGGAGGAGGTCTCCTTGAGAGTAAGGCTTGGGGCTAATTTGCCACTCCCTTAGCCTATTTAAGGAGGAACACTGACTGAAGCAATTTGTAGGGAACAACTTTAGTTCACTCTGCTTCGCGTCTGGATTCTCTGCAAATTGCTTCTGGGCTTTCTGCCAACCTTAGTAAGATTGTGATTACTTTGGTTTCTTGTAGGCTGTTAAGAAAGTTTATTAACAGCCTTTGTTTTGAAAAAGACTATTTTAGTAAATTAAGTTTTGTACAAACTTTATGTGTGCTGTGTTCTTTGGGATCCGTAGCTGGGGCAGAACATGTTGTAAGCCAAGGACTACCTGTAGTACTACCCTGTTTTCCCGAAAATAAGACATCCCCCAAAAATAAGCCCTCCCCAAAAATATTTAAACGCAGAGCTGGAAATCAGGTAGGACATCAAGAGGAGCCCCATCTTTCTCCACAATAAGACCTCCCTGAAAATAAGGCCAAGCGCTTATTTCAGGGTTTTAAAAAAATATAAGATAGGGTCTTATTTTCGGAGAAACACGGTAGTTGGGTAGGGTTTATATGCCCAAGAAATCAATAAGTCTGCAGGGTCCTTCAAAGTACATTTATCTTTTCAGTCTGTGGGTGTCATTTCTCAAGCATGGACTGAATCTTCAAGCTTTTGTGTTTGCCACTCACCATCTATCAAAGTTACCATCCCTAGTGATTGGAAAGCTCCACTCATCAAACAGTAGGAACAGATTACACTGGATTCGTCCATCATTATCACAATTGTGTTATTTCAACTTAGAAATTAACATGTGTTCTGTCCTTATGAAGACGTTGCAATCTGAAGCAAATTGGACCATTGAGTGTTTCTTCTTCTTTTTCTTTCTCCCTCCCCCTCCCCCTTTAAAAACACTCTTCTTGAAAGTGTGTTGATTGAGTGCTACAGCATCTTACCATCGTATTTGAACAGAAAGAGCTCCTTGATTAAGTGAGTTGTAATTTTTCTCTATTCTTCCTCCTTCGGTGTGACGTATCTTGTAGTTAGTCTAATTGTTCAGAGTAGACAACCTCTCTAGTTGTTTGAATCTGTAACTCCTCCACTTCCTCCCTGCTAACAAAGATGAGTATTGAAACTCAAACATCTAGAAAGCAGTCCTAACAGTGCTTTAAATATAACTTTATTGACATTGTACGTATATACACAGTATATCCATACAACAAAATTCACATAACAAAGACCAGGCCCAACACACATAATAATCCCCAAATACACACACACCCACCACAAATTCCCCGCCCCTGAACCACCCAAACATCCACACAACAGACCAAGTAATGCTGTCCAACAGTTCACCGATGGTAGCCCTTTAGTTCATTGCTGAGTGCAATTATAGCTCCGGGATAAAAACTATTCAGAAAACGTGTGGTCCGAGTTTTAATTCTTCTGTATCTTCTGCCAGAAGGCAACAGTCCAAAAAGATTGTAAGCAGGATGGGAAGAGTCTCTGAGAATGTTATGCAACTTTCTCAAACAACGAGATTCGAAGATGTCGTCCAGGGCTGGTAGCTGGAGTCCGATGATATTCTGGGCAGTTTTAATGATTCTCTGTAGACCATTTTTGTCCTCTGCAGAGCTGCTCCCATACCATGCAAGAATGCCGTATGTCAGGACACTCTCAATGGTGCTGCGATAGTAGGACAGAAGTAGATGCTGAGATAGATTTATCTTCCTGAGCATTCTCAGGAAGTACAGCCTCTTCTGTGCCTTCTTTGCAAGCATGTTAACATTCATAGTCCATGAGAGGTCCTTCGAGATATAAATGCCCAGAAATTTAAAACTACCCCCCCTCCACCTCCTCACCATTTATGTACAATGGTAAATGTACATCTCTCTTCCTCCTGAAGTCAATTATAAGTTCTTTAGTTTTTTTGGTGTTAAGTGCAAGATTATTTTCTTTACACCACAATGTCAGCCCTTGTACTTCCTTCCTGTAAGCAGACTCATTGTTCTTATTAATGAGCCCCACCACTGTTGTGTCATCCGCAAATTTAATAATTGTGTTGGTGTTATACAATGGGGTGCAGTCATGTGTGTACAAGGAATAAAGGAAGGGGCTTAGCACACAATCCTGGGGGGCTCCTTTGCTTAGTATCAGAGTAGAGGAATGGTGAGATCCCATCCTTACTGACTGTCAGAAAATCCTTTATCCACAAACAAATCCTCTGATTTATACCCAAATTGGACATTTTAAGAAACAACCTGTTGGGCAGAATGGTGTTGAAGGCAGAGCTATAATCCATAAATAACAGCCTTACATACAGTATGTTCCCTGTTGTTCCAAATGATTCAATACGGTATGGACAACAATAGACTTAGCATCTTTGTTCTGTCCCCCTTCCCCACACAGGCAAACACACAACCAGGCACTCCTGCCAAGATTTTATTAAGCAATCAGACTAGAGACCCTTGCAGATAAGAGTTTTGGCAGTAAACTGTGAAACGCCTGCCAAGTCAGTTTTCACTCACAGTAAGCAAGAGAGAGTTTATCCTCAGTCCAGTTCAGTAGCAAAAAGTAATCCACAAAGCAAGAGTTAGCCAAGATCCAATCCAAATATGCACAAGCCAGATTTCAGGTAACGCGATGTGACTCTCAGGTTTTTAACTTGGACCGTCACAAAGCCTGAAGAGCAATCACACCCACTTTTATTCCTTGTGGGGTACGGCTCAGTAACTCAGCTCAATCTCTGGCCCTCCAATGCCTCTTTAGTTGCTGCGTGCTCTTCTCCCTCCGACACTGCCTGGGATTAAGCCAGGATTCATCATCCTCGCTCCCTATCTGTTGTTGTTCCGATATGCTTTCCTCCTGGCATATCTCAAGCTGTTCCTCTTGGCCTTCGGATGGAACCTGAGGCATTGCCAGAGAGGAGGGTCCTGGAGAGGGAGGCCTTATCAGTTCCTCCCCATCACCTTCTGAGTCCTCTTCCACTGTTAGGACAGACTCGGGAGTCGGGGTCACAACAATCTTTCTGAATCTACATGATCCTAAAACACCAAATATATTTTTTTTCATGATCAACGACAAATTATTTTATTATTGGGGATGGAGGAAAACAGTCTCAGAAGTACTTCAACGTTGGTAAGGTGATGTGAGAAGAACTGCAGAGGTGTTTCTCGTTGTTGTCTGCATGAAACCTTTGCTCTGTTTCGTGTGTAGGTGGCCAAGGAAAAAGAGCCTCCGTGGAGGAATCCTTTTGTTACGCTGCATTGTGTTGACGGCATAAAGAATACAGCACAATGGAGCAAAACATCAGACAGGACAAAGATGGAAAAATAAAACCATAAAGGCATGGACTCAAGAGGAAGGGACTGAAAACACCGAAGAACTGCAAAATATAGTTGTTTAAATATAAAACAGTCAGTTGTGTGTTTTTATTGAACATTACTTGAAAAAGACTCATCTTCTCTTTCCTAAGCAAAACAATATCACCGTAAGTTGTGCATGTAAGAGAGAACAAGAGCAGAGAGAACACAGATTATGTCTTCATAAACTACAGTAGTGGCCAGAATTGTGGAAACCTTTTGGGAAAAGTGTATTTTCTAAAACTAGCTAATAACACCACTTTTTTTGGAGTAGTACCATAAAATTATATATCAATGGAAAGATCATTTAATCAAGAATGTAATGCAATAACTTTTATGAAGGATTTGCTATTAGAATAGCAGTTACAGTATAAAGAAGAAAAGTGAAATTATCACCATGTTAGTTAATACTCAGTTGGGTAACCTTTAGCATGAATTACAGCCTTACAACGTCTTCCCATGGAGTGAACCAAGTTTTTTTAGTTCTGCAGCTGTTATAATGTGAAACCAAGATTGAATGATGGCTTCTATTAACTGGGTTTTATTGCTGGATCGCTTCTGACTAACAAGTTTCTTTAGTCGGCTCCATAGATTTTCAATTGGGTTAAGGTCTGGGCTATTCCCAGGCCATTCCAGAAGTGGAATATGATTATCTTGAAACTCAAAAAACATCAAACCTCAAAAATATATTTTCCCCAAAAGGTTTCCACAATTTTGGCCACTACTGTAAACATCGGAAACATTATCGAACCGGGGTGTCAAACTCAATTTAATTGAGAGCCACATCAAGGTTGTTTTTGACCTCAGGGCAGTGTGTGTGTGTGGGGAGGGGCAGGGGCATGGCCAGGGTGGGCTTGGCCAGCTCAACATCACCCATCAAGGCTCTGTTTTTGGCCGCGACAGCCTCCTGCAGGTCTCTGCCAGCAAAAACGGACCTCGGGGAGGCTGTGCATGGCCCACCCGGGCTCCATTTTCCCTTCCAGAGGGCTGCAGGAGGCCATTGAGGCTGAAAATGGAGCCTGAGCAGTTTTATATGCTAGGGCACATATCAACTTTAGACTGGATTAATATAAACTGAGCTGAATGCCTCTAGGCTTCATTTAAACTGAGGTAATCTTAGTGGACTATCCATATGGTGCAAACTTGATGACCTCCATCAACTGCCAAACCAGAGGGGAAATTTTCCAATGTTGGAACCAGCTGGATGTGAGGCTTCAAGCTTCAAACTTCCATATCCTGTTCATGGATTCCAATCTTATTCAGGAATCTATCCTAATTAGTATAGTTTCAGTATCAATGGTTAGAGCTATGCTAATTTTCTACTCCAATGCTGAGTTGAAGGCAATATAGACTGTGAGCTTTCTCTATTGCTCTGAAACTTTCAGGAAACCACCACAAAATAAGAAAGCATTTTAAAAAGCACAACTTCCCCACACGATTATTGGCAGCTTTCTGGTTTAAGAGTCTGTCTCAGCAACATCCTCAGTTTTGATTCACTTTAGGCAGAAAAAAAAATTATGAAAAAGATTCACCTCAGGAATCTTAAATATAGAGGTAGCATTCAAAAAACAGGGTAGATTATAAACGTCTTCATTTATTGATAAAAATATGTTTATTGAAGCAAAATGATTTTAGTTATCACCTAAGTATTAAATACATCAGTCTGTTATCATTTTCTTTAAAAAAATAAAAATCAGTCATATTTATATCAAAGGAAGTTTTCAGAAGCAAAAGCTGTTTGCTGTTTGCATGTCAGCTTTACTGGATGTTTTTATTTATTTATTTATTTTTTTGCAGATCTATGTATATTTTATTTTAACTCCAATGCAAAATAGACTGGCGGCAAATATTTGCAACAATAATTTTCTTTTCAAAGAATGATGACAGCATGTGTTTTTATGGGGAAAATAGCATATTTTCCTTAGTGGCAACATTGTAGAGAGAAGCCGTTAACACAAAACTGATGGGCACGAAAATAATGATAGTCTTCGGTACAACACAGTTCAAAAACCACAGCTGTAGAAATTGTAATAAAATATGGCACAGTTGAATAAATGTTTCCCCTCAGAGTTAAGTGTATTGGCCTTGATATGTTTCAATATATCCAAACATCTGCCTGGGTAATGTTTCGTTCTTCTTTTATCTGCAAGCTTCCGTAAACAATTAAATCATTGAGGATGTATAAAGTATCAGATCATCAATTAATATTCACTTCTTCCCAAGTTTATTAAGGATTCAAATCAACTGATGAAATATTCTATAGTGGAATGATGATAATCTTAAAGTTACACGAATACTCACTCGGTTCTCAGCGGGCGGAGGAGATATTTATTCATTTCAAAATGTTTTGCAGATTTTATAAGTTAAAGGACCACATAGCAATAGCACTTAGATTTATAGACCACTTCACAGAGCTTTGCAGCCCTCTCTAAGCGGTTTACAGAGTCAGCCTATTGCCCCCAACAATCTGGATGCTCATTTTACTCACCTGAGAAGGATGGAAGCCGGAGTCAACCTTGAACCAGTGAGGATCAAACTTCCAGCAGTCAGCAGAATTAGCTTGCATTCTAACCACTGAGCCATCCTTAAATCAGAAGGATGCTATTCTTTTTGGTGCCTGTGCAACCCCTTGAATTTCAGAAAAGACTACCTTGGTCACATGCACGCAACAAAGTGAGGAAGCTGTGTGTTAATGTAAAGGCAATGCCACCTTCTGTGTTTGTAGAACTAGTAGTAAGGCATGGAACGTAGCCACGGTTAAGGATAAATTCTTACCTGGAAAATTAATAGATGTAGGTAGTGACCAAGCTGAACCTGAGGGAAGGGTCAAACACATCACCAGTCTCAAGTCCCTTCATGTCCACAAGAGATTTAAGTCAAGCCCACCTTGAATTCCATTGGCTCTTAAAGGTAAAGGTAAAGATTCCCCTTGCATATATGCGCTAGTCGTTCCCGACTCTAGCGGGCAGTGCTCATCTCCGTTTCAAAGCCGAAGAGCCAGCGCTGTCCGAAGACGTCTCCGTGGCCGGCATGACTAAATGCCAAAGGTGCACGGAATGCTGTTACCTTCCCACCAAAGATGGTCCCTATTTTTCTACTTGCATATTTTACGTGCTTTCGAACTACTAGGTTGGCAGAAGCTGGGACAAATAACAGGAGCTCACCCCATTACACAGCACTAGGGATTCGAACCGTTGAACTGCCGACCTTTCGATCGACAAGCTCAGCGTCTTACCCACTAAGCCACCATATCCGATTGGCTCTTATCTACCACCAATTTAATAATACAGATTCTTGTACAGAGATTAAGCTTGCAATAAATCTTTATATTCATGTGAACTGCCCGGATCTTCTGATTTCCCTGGTGCTTGACATTATAGGCTTCATAATAAGACAAGAAAAAAAAATAATGAACAAAACCAAATCATAAACTTGAAACAACGTCCTGATTATCTAAGGCATTTTTTTTTTTTAGAAATAAAATTAATCAACCTAGTCAAAATCAGTTTTGAAATAAACTAGGTCTGTAAGAACTACAGAGATGATCATCTGGCACAGTTTACATGTACTGCATTAGGAACATGATGTACAAGTGCTTGCCCAAAAATACTCACACCAATAATCATATTATTTCTCATTCCTTGTAAATATTTTTCAAAGACATTACAAAAATAAGCTATGTAAATTTGCTGGCATGTAAAGGAGTGAGATTATCCAGCAAAATGAGAAAGAGAGAGTGGGAGAGAGAGGGAGAGTAGAAAGAGAGAAAGGGAGAGAGAGAGAAAGGGGGGAGAGGTGGGAGAGAGGAGAGAGAGGAAGGGGGAGAGAGAGGAGAGAGAGAAAGGAGAGAGGGAGGGAGAGAGGAGAGAGAGAGGGGAGAGGAGCGAGAAGGGAGAAAGAAAGAGGAGAGAGAGAGGAGAGAGAGGAGAGGGGAGAGAAAGAGAGGAGAGAGGGGTAGAAATAGAGAGGTGAGAGAGAGGGAGAGGAGAAAGAGAGAGAAAGGGGAGAGTGAGAAGGGAGAGAGAGAGAAAGGGGGAGAAAGAGAAAGGGAAGAGAGAGAGAGAGAATGGGGGAGAGGTGGGAGAGAGGAGAGAGAGGAAGAGGAGAGAGGGGAGGAAGAGAGGAGAGAGGAGACAGGTGGGAGAGAGGAGAGAGAGGAGAGAGAGAAGAGAGAGGAGACAGAGGGGGGAGAGAGAGGGGAGAGGAGCGAGGAGGGAGAAAGAAAGAAGAGAGAGAGAAGAGAGAGGAGAGGGGAGAGCAAGAGAGGAGAGTGAGGGGGAGAGAGAGAGGAGAGAGAGGGAGAAGAGAAAGAGAGAGAAAGAGGGAGAGAGAGAAAGAGAAGAGAGAAAAAGGGAGAGAGAGAGAAAGAAAGAAAGGGAGAGAGGGATTTGGAACAACTCAGTAAAAGTTTGTGGTTGTATCCATAGGACAAGGTCAAAAAAAGTCACGATGGTGATGATGGTGTGAGTGAAACTCCACTTTTTAATGTTTAATTAATTAAACTTTGATTGTAGCATTGTGCTCATCATCTTGACTTCTTTTTCTTCTTTTTTTGACTTTGTCCTATGAATACTCCTTTCTGGGTCTGAAAGGGTGACTAAGAATCCACCCTTATCAAAGGCCTGAATACATTTAGTCAATTAAATAAAAATCAGAGGTTGGTTGTTTTTTGTTAGGTTTTTTTTTTTTTTTTGTAAATTGCATTTCAGTGAAAGTGTGATGTTGGAATTAGACCTTTCCATCCATTAGATGAATCATTTTATATTATAGATTTTTTTTTTTTTCTGGGCAGATGCAACAAGAATAAATACTGAAGAAATAACGTGAATCCGTTTTTCGGAACATTTTATTAGTTCCAAATAATATCAAAACACATCCAAATGAATGAGAACGAGGCTGATGGATTCTTTAAATAAGCTCTTAATTTTTGAGCTGCAACATTTCATGTTGTTATTTTTCAATGTTAATAAATGTTCTTTTACCGAGTGGTTACGCATCATCTTATTTGACTGTCTTTTGAATGATGGCCATTTGATGGGTCTTCAAAACGAAACACCAGATCTCTCATTTATTCCAATTAATGAGACTAGATAATAATCTATTTTATGGATTGATAATTGACTAGGCATAACCATGCCTCTAGAGAATGCCTATAAATGGCTCCATATCAGCTGGGAAAACAGGGTCAATAGAATATGTCATGGGTTTTGGTGCTAGTCAACATATTATTTTTAAAATGTATTATTTTAGAGGCAAAATATATCTGTAGAGGCAGATATTTTTCTCTGGGCACAATGAGACTTTATCTGCTGGATAAAATTCCTCATTGGCGACAGGAAGGGCATCTGGCCAGTTAACATTCTGCTCCATTCAGTTGCCCAGACTCCACCCTGCAAGGGATTGATTCTTGGGGGGGGGGATTGTCCCCCTCAGAATGGGCTCGCAATTTGGGTGTCCTCCTAGACTCACAGCTAAGATTAGAGCAACATCTGGCAGCTGTAGCTAGGGGAATCTTTGCACAGGTTCGCCTGGTGCACTAATTGTGACCCTACTTGGATCAGGAGGCTCTCCTCACAGTTACTCATGCCCTTGTCACCTCACGGTTAGACTATTGCAACACGCTCTACATGAGGCTACCTTTGAAGAGTGTTCGGAGACTACAGTTGGTCCAGAATGCAGCTGCGCGAGCTGTCATGGGTGCACCTAGATACACCCACATTACACCAATTCTCCGTGAGCTGCACTGGCTCCCTATTGGTCTCCGGGCACAATTCAAGGTGTTGGTTATTACCTTTAAAGCCCTACATGGCTCAGGGCCAGGCTATCTTCGAGACCGCCTTCTACCGCATAGCTCCCAAAGACCGGTAAGATCCCACAGAGTTGGTCTCCTCTGGGTCCCGTCAGCTAAACAATGCCGGCTGACGGGCCCGTGGGGGAGGGCCTTCTCTGTGGCTGCCCCAGCTCTCTGGAACCAGTTACCTCCTGAGATCTGGACCACTCCCACCCTATTGGCCTTCTGAAAAGCAGTGGCTTTTCCAGCAGGCCTGGGGCCGTTGATCTCGCTGTTGCAAACTTGTGAGATCCGTCCATGAATGGTGTGCATGGGCTTTTAATGTTTTTAAAATGTTTTTATAATGTTTTTTAATAATTTTTCTATGTTCATTGTTTGCATTATTTTTGCTGTAAGCCGCCCAGAGTCCCTTGGGAGTTGGGCGGCATAGAAATGCGATAAATTAAATTAAATTAAATTAAATTAAATTAAATTAAATTAAATTAAATTAAATTAAATTAAATTAAATTAAATTAAATTAAATTAAATTAAATTAAATTAAATTAAATTAAATTAAATTAAATTAAATTAAATTAAATTAAATTATGGGGGTCATAAAAAGGAGATGATTGTTTTATCATAGAAAATAAATAAATACATAAAAATAAATAAATAAAATACAAAACAATAAAACAAACAAACGAAACAAAACAAAACAGCCCTAACAACAACGAAAAAGGGAGGGAGGAATAGTATATAAAAAAAGGACAAAGTTGTCAATTAAATTTAACATTTAACATGTAGGATCCACCCTGGCCCCTAGGTAGACTGAATATATTTAGTCTATTGTCTTAATATAGTCATCCAGATTTTACACCGGGAAGTTTTCCTTATAAATTCCTTTTGGGTTCTTCTTAAATTGCAGCTTGTGTAAGCATCCAGCTAGCTTTCAGAATAGATAAAAAGCACAGGAAAGTGTGAAGGGAAAAAAAAATTCCCAAAATGATCTTTCAACACCTTCGTTGCAGTCGTTGCTTCTTAAGGCAGAAGTGACACAATTGTTTCTGCTTAATTTAGCCTTAAAAAAAATCACCTTGATTGACATTTTGAAGTTTTGCTCTGTCCCCTCTGTTCCTCTTTCTTATCCTGGGTTAATATGCAATTAAGGTTCTTATGCAATTAAGTTCTGGATTACAGACTAACAGAGTTGGAAGGAAGCTTGTAGGTCGTCAAGTCCAACCCCCTGTCCAAGCAGGAGACCCTACCCCATTTCTGACAGATGGCAGTCCAATCTCTTCTTGAAAGCCTCCAGTGATGAAGCTCCCATAACTTCTGAAGGCAACTTCTGTTCCATGGGTTGATTGTTCTCACTGTCAGAAAGTTCCTCCTCATTTCTAGGTTGAATCTCTCCTTGATCAGTTTCCATCCATTACTCCTTGACTGGCCTTCAGGTGCCTTGGAAAATAGCTTGATCCCTTCCTCTCTGTGGCAGCCCCTCAAATATTGGAACACTGCTATCATGTCTCCCCTGGTCCTTCTCTTCACTAGACTAGACATGCCCAGTTCCTGTACCCGTTCTTTCACATTTTTGTCCCTTAATCATCTTGGTTGCTCTTTTCTGCACTCTTTCTGGAATCTCAACATCTTTTTATAGTGTTATAGGATCAACATGGAGATGTCTATGCATGCTTAAACAAATGACAGGAACAACCGTAGCCTCTGTAGGAAGTTAGCACCCATCCCTTTCCTAGAAGAATGGAATATTTTAGGAAATATTAAAAAGGCAGAATATTATGTTTCCCTGGATGAGAAATGGAGAAGCATGTTTTAAAGACAAAGCAGCTCCCATCTTCCTGCCCCCATCCTTTGTCAATGGGCCAGAGGCAGAAACTCAATCTTTGTCAATGGACCATCATCTGCAACACAATAGGACCCATCTAGCAACAGAAACTCACCACATGGCACCTGGGAAGATTACATCAGCCAGCAAGGCTAGCTAAGACCCCCACCCCCTGGGAGTCTGACAACCAATCACGATACTCTTTCTGGGCCCCAGGAAGTTCAAAGCCAGAGAGGGCATAAAACCCAGGGACTCGCTGTATCTTGCTTTTTTTCTGTTCAGGAACTCAAGCCATGTGATCCTGTCCACCATTAAACCATCTTTCCAAGCAGTCTCCATGTTTCCAGTGTCTTTTTCCCCACTTGGAGCTGAACCCAGAAGGATATTTCTTCCTACACCTCATTTTCAACTTTCTTATTTGGGAACATCCAAAGACAAAAGATCTAAACAAACAGGAAGTTCTAGGGTGGCTTAGTAACCTCATAACTCATTCTGACTTTGATCAAGAGCACTTCCATGGGGCCAGATAATGCACAATAAATAATGAAGATGGGTGTTTCTGTGGGGAGAACCATCGTCTGCAAATTCATAGATTCAATGGTCTATTTTGGGAACTCAGAAACCAAACAAACAAACTCTGAGCTCTTTCTTGCTTTTCTAAATCTTACTTTTTATTTTCCAACACACTATTGTAAATAGATGTTTGAGGTACATGATATTCTGCTAAATGAAATAATTTTTCAGCAAGGACAAATTAGGCACCGAAAGCATTTGAATTGCTTCTGAATCGTTAGGGGGAAAGAAAAAGAAGAAGAAGAAAATAGCTTGAGCTACTTGCATGCATGCAGGCTCACAATGATGAAATAATTTATCCCAAATTGTATTAGCAACTGGACAAAAAAAGAAAAAGAAAGAAAGCGATGTCATCATGTTTTGGTTGCTGTTTTATACAGTATATTAAATAAAGGCTCTTTGGTGTTTAGTTAAAATGAATTTAAATTAAATAAAATGTAGTTAAAATAATGCCAAAAAGGCATTAAGAGTTGTTTATTTATTTTATTTTTTATTTTATTGAATTTGTATACCGCCCTACTCCCGAAGGACTCAGGGTGGTGAACAGCCATAGAATAAAACATATAGATACAAAATTTAAAATAAACTAAAACGAATTAAATAATTTGGCTGAACAAATTTAAAACTCCAATAATTTAAAACCAAATTTAAAATTTCCATTTAAAAAGGGGAAAATTTAGGTCAGGCCAGCTTGATGAAATAAGAAAGTCTTGAGCGCGCGACGGAAGGTACGCAGATCTGGGATCCTCCGTATCTCCGGGGGGAGCTCGTTCCAGATAGTAGGTGCCCCCACAGAGAAGGCTCTTCCCCTGGGGCCTGCCAGTCAACATTGTTTGGCCGATGGCACCCGGAGGAGCCCCTCTCTATGGGAGCGTACTGGTCGGTGGGAGGCTATTGGTGGTAGCAGGCAGTCCCGTAAATAACCTAATTTTGTTAACCTAATTTTGCGAAGCTTCTTCTCTGATAACACTGTACTGCTAACTAGGGCGTACAAAACCTTTGCCAGACCAATCCTCGAATACAGCTTGTCTGCCTGGAATCCACACTGTACAGGTGAAGTTATGCCTGACCAACCTAGAACTAAGGAGAAACTTCCTGACAGAATGAACAATCAACCAGTGGAACAACTTGCCTTCAGAAGTTGTGGGTGCTTCAATATTGGAGGGTTTTAAGAAGGGACTGGACAACCATTTATCGAATATGGTATATGCTTGAGCAAGGGGTTGGGTTAGGAGACCTCCAACTCTGTTAGTCTGTTATTCTGACTCTCCTCGTTCCATGGACCACAGCATGCCATACCCTCCCACACCCCTGTCCTCCACTGTCTTCTGGAGTTGGCCCAAATTATGTCCGCTGTGTCAACGGCACTATCTAAACATCTCATCCTCTGCCATCTGTTTCCTCCTCCTCCTCCTCCTCCTCCTCCTCCTCCTCCTCCTCCTCCTCCTCCTCCTCCTCCTCCTCCTCCTCCTTCTTCTTCTTCTTCTTCTTCTTCTTCTTCTTCTTCTTCTTCTTCTTCTTCTTCTTCTTCTTCTTCTTCTTCTTCTTCTTCTTCTTCTTCTTCTTCTTCTTTTTCCCTTTAATTTATATGCCGCCCTTCTCTGGAGACTCAGGGCGGCTCACAATGTGTTAAGCAATAGCCTTCATACTTTTGTGTATGTTTATACAAAGTCATCTTATTGCCCCCACAATCTGGGTCCTCATTTCACCTACCTTTGAAAGGATGGAAGGCTGAGTCAACCTTGAGCCTGGTGAGATTTGAACTTGCAGTAATTGCAAGCAGCAGATGTTAATAACAGTGTGCTTTAGTCCACTGTACTACAGGCTCTTTTTTTGCCGTGTTGTGCACATCGCGGGTGTAAATGTGCAAACTCACTATATGTATCTACAATAGGGCCTACAGGGCAGCTGTCTGGCCTGCAGTGATGCAAACATTTTTCTTACAGGGATTTTCCAAGACTTGAATGTCTCCTTCTTCATCCCTCTAAATATGTCATGTGAATGTCTGATGCCTTTTCCCCCCCATCTTCGTCCCTTTTCGAGTATCCTGCCTCGACATTGATTCAACTGCACTGTTTAAATCTAAGGAACCTTCACTCGTAGTTGAGTTGGTCCCTTTCTTCTTTTCTGCTTCCTTGAAAAATTCCAGAGGCTTTTGAGTCATCAACAAAACCGGGCTCTTTTTGAAAACAGCTGGTATGTCAATGTAGAGAAAGAAAAAGTCTATGATCGGTAAGACACATTTGCTCTCAATGCAGTTACACAGAGCTGAAGAACGAGAGAAACCATTTCTAAAGCAAGCTTTCCTTTTCTTTTTTCCACCTCCTGCCGATATTTCTATCTCTTTCTTAGCTTTCTATTTTTGGTCTTCCCCACCACCACGCCAGATCCGTGTCTTTTGCAAGCAGTCAGTGCTTTTTATTCTTGATGAAATGTCTATTTTTCCTGGCGGTTCTTCTCTAAAGGCTATCATAGTTGCTGTAAAATTTGCACATAATAGCTTTGAGCTTTGGAAGGACTAAGAGGCACAGCGAGTTTCACGTCAAAGTAAATTCATTAATTCTTCTCCTAACAGAAAGCACATCAAAAATTAATGATGAGGACCTGCTGATCGGCTCTGGCAATAAAAAATCTCTCTTACTTTCTCTCTCCTCTCTCTCTCTCTCTCTCTCTTTTTTTCTTCCCGCTCATCAAATTTTACTTGCATCTTTAATATGCAAAGTTGAAGGGGATGTAATCCCCTGTGCCAGGGATGCCTCCCCGCCCCTCACAAAATTAAATTTCTCCTGTTATTACCACCGCTCTATAGAGTGTAATCTCAGGAATTCCGTTTTCAAACCGTTAGTCTATTGAAAGATTTATGTCAAAGCTCCATACTTATCACTGACTGGAAGTTAAAAGCAATGGAAATCATGTCTAAGCCAGGGACAGGCAATTTTTACATTCTCAGGGGCTTCCTAACTGGGATTAGCAAATCTGTTAAATCAAATTTTGTACAATGTCTTATTTACTGCCCTCAAATTATTCAATTTTTGCTTCCAAATCCATTTGTAATGAGATCAGCAAAGTCCATCTAGAAATGTAAGCGAATCTTACATGTTTGTCCAAATGGGAAAACGTTCCCCCAAAGAATTAAGAGTCAAAATTAGAACATTTCTGGATTCCTGGTTGAACCAGAGCCCACTGTAACAACATTGCCAAAACGGCATTAAGAGTTATTAACCTAATCCTGCATATCTTCTTCTCTGGTAATACTATACTGCTAACCAGAGCATACAAAACATTTGCTAGACCAATTCTTGAATACAGCTCATCTGTCTGGAACCCACACTGCATATCGGACATTAATATAATTGAGCGGGTCCAGAGATATTTCACAAGAAGAGTCCTCTACTGCTCTACTTAACAGAATACCTTTCCTTCCTTCCTTCCTTCCTTCCTTCCTTCCTTCCTTCCTTCCTTCCTTCCTTCCTTCCTTCCTTCCTCCTTCCTTCCTTCCTTCTTTCTTTCTTTCTTTCTTTCTTTCTTTCTTTCTTTCTTTCTTTCTTTCTTTCTTTCTTTCTTTCTTTCTTTTGTCAAGCATATATAAAATAACAGGTAAAAGTATAAACATAATTTGAATACATGAAAAGAGTAAGAGTAAAAAGGAATATTAGGACAGGGACGGTAGGCATGCTGGTGCACTTATGCACGCCCCTTACAGACCTCTTAGGAATGGGGTGAGGTCAACAGTAGACAGTTTAAGGTTAAAATTTTGGGGGTTTGGGGAAGAAACTACAGAGTCAGATAGTGCATTCCAGGCATTGACCATTTATGCCACCAGGCTTGAAATTTTGGGCTTAGACAACTTAGAACTACATCACCTTCGGTCTGACCTAAACGTAGCGCATAAAATTATCTGCTATAATGTCCTACCTGTCAATGACTACTTCAACTTCAACCACAACAACACACAAGCACACAACAGATACAAACTTAAGGTAAACCGCTCCAAACTCGATTGCAGAAAATACGACTTCAGCAACAGAGAGGTCAATGCCTTCTTCGAACGGAGTTCCCTTAAGAAGTTCTTTGATAAGAGCAGTGGTTAAAATGCAGTACTGCAGGCTAATTCTGCCGACTACCAGCAGTTCGAGTCTCACCAGACTCAAGGTTGACTCAGCCTTCCATCCTTCCGAGGCTGGTAAAATGAGAACCCAGATTGTTGGGAGCAATATGATGACTCTGTAAACCACTTAGAGAGTGCTGTAAAGCTCTGTGAAGTGGTATATAAATCTAAGTGCTACTGCTATTGCTACCAAAGATGTAGAGAATAAAAGAGTCAAGTTGTATTACAGCATCTAATTCTCAACCATTTGCCACTATTCTAAAAGTTTAGTTTGTGTTTAATGTCATAAAAAGCTCCATTTGCCTCCACTAAGCTCTGGATTTGGAAGCAAGGTAAAAACAAACAAACAAACAGAATTGTGCTGGCTTGCTTGTGGCTTTTTGGGCTATTTCTATATTTTCAGAGTTTTCCTTCAAAGCAGGTCTCTAAACAATCCATTTCCCCCCCTGGAAAAAATAAACAAAACAATGTTTTATTGATGTGCAAGGAGCATTTGCATTCTTAAATACATAAGGCTATTATTGACTGGATCCAGTGTCTTTAAATCTGATTTCAATTTGAATTGAATCTGATTAAGCTTTGATGTTGGAATTCATTCTCTGCTTCTTTGTCCTTTTCAGTTTGCTTTCCAAATCCATTGTTCAGAAGCCAAGTGAGCCACTGAGTCCCAGAAATATTGTCCATCACTTATGCCAGTCATAGCATTTGTTACCAGATTTATTTATTTATTTATTTTGGCATATGGGGTTAAAAGCTCCAGATTGCATTTTGTCTGGACAAAGCTCAATTGTTTTCTGACTTCTGGGATTAAAAAAAAAAAAAAAACCATTACTGAGTTCAGTGGTGCTTCTACAAAAAGTTGCTGTCATATCCCATAAACATAATGGAGAGATTTATTACCTATTGTTTTTGAATAGAATAAAATAGATAGAATAAAGTTTTTATTGGCCAAGTGTGATTAGACATACAAGGAATTTGTCTTGGTGCATATGCCCTCAGTGTACATAAAAGAAAAGATACGTTCACCAAGAATCATAAGGTACAACACTTAATGATAGTCATAGGGAACAAATAAGCAATCAAATCCTATTAGGAAACAGTCAGTATAAATCATAAGGATACAAGCAACAAGGTTACAATCATACAGTCATAAGTGGAAGGAGATGGGTGATGGGAACAATGAGAAGATTAATAGTAGTGCAGACTTAGTAAATAGTTTGACAGTGTTGAGGGAATTATTTGTTTAGTAGAGTGATGGCGTTTGAGAAAAAAAAACTGTTCTTGTGTCTACTTGTTCTGGTGTGCAGTGCTCTATAGCGTCATTTTGAGGGTAGGAGTTGAAACAGTTTATGTCCAGGATGTGAGGGGTCTGTAGCAGAGGTGGCTTTCAGCAGATTCTCCAGATTCAGTTCTGGAGAACCGGCAGCAGAGATTCAGTTCTGGAGAACCGGTAGCGGAAATTTTTAGTAGTTCGGAGAAACGGTAGTAAAAATTCTGATGGCCCCATCTATTCTCTGCCTCCCAAGTCCCAGCTGATCGGGAGGAAATGGGGATTTTGCAGTAACCATCACCTGTTATGCCCACCAAGCCACGCCCACAAAGCCATGCCACGCCCACAAAGCCATGCCCACAGAACTGGTAGTAAAAAAAATTGAAACCCACCACTGGATCTGTAGATATTTTCAGAGCCCTCTTTTTGACTCTGTCAGATGTAAATGCCTTATTCTCCAATGTGTAAATAATGTATATATGGAACATCAGAGGTTAACTTATTCTTTGGACTTTAATGTATTCATAACTTACCACTCCCATTCCTAGCTCCACCCCTTGTATATATAAGGAGCCACCCTCACCATTCTCGTCGCTTCTACCTTGAATATTCAGTGAATATAGAATGCCTATCATAATTAAAAAGAAATATATTTAAAGCTCTAACTCCTATTGTCTTTATTGAGTCTGATCCTGAAAATATTGCAACAAGCTGGTAGCAGAGGATGGTTAATTGACTCAATAAGTAATTAAAAATGTCCAAGAAAGATAGGCCCAACACCAGGGCCTACAGCAAAGAAATAGAAACTGATCAAGAGATGATCAACGAATCCACCAATGCGATTTCGAGAGAATCCGAAGAATACACCACTGAAGAAGAAGAACTAATGAGTGAAAATAATGACCAGAAAGAAATCGAAATAGAAAATAACGAACTCAGGTCAGAGATATTAAAGGTACTAAAAAGCCAAAAGAATGATGAAAGTCTCATCGCGGACCTCCAGGAGATGCTGAAGAACAGCGGAGCAGCGAGAGAGAAAAACGTCATTAAAGAAAAACCCAAAGATCAAAAAATCGTAAGTGAGATGACTACTGAGAAAATAGTTGTTAAAAAGAAAAGATGTGATCCCGCGCGAAATTTTGAATGGCAGCCATCTTGGTTTCAACGAACTTCAAAAGAGAATGGAGCAGAGCCAATCAAAACGCTCAGTTCAAAATTTCTGGCGCGAAAAACACTATCAGACGAAGAAAGTGAGAAAGAAGTCTCAAACTCTTCAGATGATCCAAAATCAGAAAGTGAAGACGATTTAACAAAATCTCAAGTAAAATCAGCAATGAAAACGTTTTTTGCTGCTTTTGGGCCAAGACTGAAAATTACCAAGACATCTACGAAGAAGCAAGAAATCAAACCGGCGACTCAAGACCTGCACGCTCCCATCCTGACTTCGAAAGCGACGACGCCCGAGCCCAGAGAGCCATGCCGATTTCGCCCTACACCACAGACAAAATCGAATACCAACGCACACAAAAAGAAGAAAAGAACCGTCACCACCACCAGAACCCCAAAAACCGAGCCAGAGACCGACTCATCTGAGGAGGAGCGGATCGAGAGAGCTGAAAGGGAGAGAACCTTCCACGACGCCACCAAAGAAGAAATGAACAACGCGCATGTGCGAAACTACGTAGACGACCCAGAAGGACTTGAACTGGCCAGAGAACCGCGCAGACTCATTGCAAGCATCCCAATGCCGTTCTGTAATTTCCTGCACTTGAGAGATCACGGACTGCCCCAGGTTGTAAGTAATGGACAGAATAATGTAGGTAACTTACCCAGTGACTTCCCAAAACTTAGAATTGATGGCATTAATTTACAAGAGTGGTATCAACAGCTTCAGGTTATTTTCATGAAAGAAAATTTACTATTCTTTATAACTAGCCCTCCAAGAAGACCTTGGACTTTAAAAATAGATTGTTTACATCATAGAGCATTTTTCATAATAATATCTAGCGTGTCTCCTGCAATGTATCATAGCATCAAACCAAACCTAACTGTATCAGAAATAATTCAATGCATGTTTAATCTATTTCACAGCGATAGCGTAGCTACAACCACAAGAATGTCTAAGGATTTCTTTTCCTCTAGAGTAAAACCAGGGGTTTCTATAAGTGAGCATTTGATAAATCTAAACAAAATAAGAGCTGAGCTACAATTGAGGGGGGAAGTGATTTCAGATCAAACAATGAAAAGTGTTATTATCAATTCACTTGATCCATCATGGGATAGCTTTATGTCACACTTAGATACCATTAATTTGGGATATTTATCCATAGAAAGTCTATCTAACAAATTGATAGCAGAAGACAATTCAAGAAAAAACCGATCCAGTAACCAAACAGACCACAAACCTTTTAGGAAAGTAGTCTTTCAAGATAAACATAATGAGGCCTTTAGATGCTACAATTGTGGATCCAGGGAACATAGTAGAAGAGACTGCCCCAAAGTCTCAAGAGAGAGATATAGACCAGAATATAGGAGCAAATATAATTACAGACAATCTTCCACAGATAGACACAAATATAGAAGCCCACCAAATTACAAAGAAGGTAGAGGGGGTAGAGAAAATTCAAAAGAGAGGAAATCTGGGTCACTGAATGGGCTAAATAAACAAGACAGCACCAGAACACAGCAGGATGAGAATAACAATTGGCTTATTGATTCTGGTGCAACAAATCACACCACCAACAACAAAAGTATATTATCTTCATTTATAGAAGATAAGTTTGTGATAAAGGTAGCTAATCAAGAAAAGGTTCAAGTACTAGGCAAAGGAAATGTGACCTTGCCTGGTCTAGGGAAAATAGAGGGGGTATTATTAATCCCAGAAATACCTCACAACATACTAAGTGCCATAAAATTAAGCAGAGAATCTGATATCAATATAGTTTTCTCAAAGGGGAAAGCAACTATAGAAAAGAACAAAACAAATGTAGGTACTGTAATGATAAAAGGAGGTCTACCCTATCTGATAACTAAAGAAAGATGTTTACATAACATTGATTCAAATATGGAAGATTGTATTGAAGCAGATGATGAAAATGTCAGTAACAGTGACAATGATGAGTGTAGAATAACTCATGATCACAAAAACACATACAAGGAAAAGAAACCAAAAATAGGTAAACCAATTCATGATGAGTGTGCTCACATCTTACACAGGAAGTTAGGACATGCAAGCTTTCCTGTAGTACAAAAAATGACTGAACACGCAGAAGGTGTCAAAATAAAAAATTGTGAAAATTATTTGGAATGCTCAGTATGTAAGTCCACCAAGCTAAAAACCAGTCCCAGACCAAAAAAATCTAACAGATCAACTAACAATATTTTTGATTTGGTACATATGGACTTAGTTGGTCCATTAAGTCCCTCAATTACCTATAGAAAACGTTACTTCCTAACAATAGTGGATGACTACAGCCGATATGGTTTTGTTTACACATTAAAGCACAAGGATGAAACATTTCAGAAATTTAAGGAATTCTACAAACGTATAGAAACACAACATAATATCAGAATAAAGCAAATTATGACAGATAGGGGATGTGAGTTCATGTCTAAAGAATTCTCCCAATGGTTAAAGGATAGAGGAATGTTACATTTCACGTCCAATCCTTTTTCTGCATTTCAAAATGGAGTTGCAGAGAGGAAAAATTCCACACTACAAACCATGATTAGGTGCACATTAGAGGATGCTGGTTTAGGCAAACAATTTTGGTCAGAGGCATTACATTATTCGAATTACACTCAAAATAGAACCTGGTCCAGTATTGTGAATAAGACACCATATGAGGTGATGTACAATAGAAAACCCAAATTATCACACATGCACATATTTGGAGTCACTGCAGACGTACACATACCTAAACAATTGAGGAGAAAGGGAGAAAACGTATCCAGGAGATTAAGATTCATGGGATACGAAACTGGAACCAAAGGGTACAGATTTATTGATAGTAATAACAAATTTATAGTATCCAGAACAGCTGTGTTCCATGAACAGGCCAATTGGTCAAAATTGCACCTTAATGAAATATTTCCTAATAAATGTAAAGATACGATATCTTGCGAGGAAGGAACAACAGAAAATCAAAATATTAACAAAAGTAAGAACAAAACCAAAACTTGGACTAATAGTCAGCATAAAATAAAGACAGACACATTAACAAAAAAGGAAGCTAGATATTTGCATGATAACCATAGCAAGCCTGAAAGAACCATTAGAAACAATAGAAACCAAATACCAAATAAATACAAAGATTACATAATGCATATGAATGGAGAACAAATAACACCTAATACATATGAAGAAGTATTGAAACTTCCACATGAAGAAAGAGAAAAATGGGAACTAGCTATGGAAAAAGAGATGGAAAGTTTACAAGGATTAAATGTATTCACACCTGCGATCGCACCTAAGGATAAAACAATTATAGGTACCAGGTGGATTTATAAAATTAAGAACTTAGAAGGAGGCAATACCTTATACAAGGCTAGACTAGTTGCACAAGGCTATGCACAAAAATATCCAGAAGACTATACTGATACATATTCACCCACAGTGAGAACAGAGAGTGTCAAAACAGCCCTTGTAGTAGCATCTGCACTCAATCTGGACGTATTCCAATATGACATACAGACCGCATACTTACATGCAAAATTAGATAAGGAAATATATGTAAGAGCACCACACAGTCAATACACTAATAAGAACGAAATTTGGTTATTAAATAAGAGTCTGTACGGATTAAAGCAATCCGGCAAAAGATGGTACGATTGCTTGGTAAAAGTACTTAAGACCATGGATTTCAACGCCACCACTGCTGATAACTGTTTCTTTGTAAAAAAGAGTAATGATCATATTGAATTTGTATTAATTTACGTGGACGATATTTTATACATTGGAAAGCATAAAGAGAGCAGGGAAATCTTTGTAAATAAGTTAAATGAACACTTCTCACTGAAATCTCTGGGTAAAGTGAATAAATACCTTGGTGTGCAAATTAACAAAACTAAAAGGGGATTCAAACTTACACAGAAAGATAAAATCATCGAACTCCTAAACAAATGTAACTTAAATAATGCTAAAACCTGTGATACCCCTATGCAAACTGATTTTCTTAGAAACACTGATGAATCTTCCCCTGAGTTTAAAGACAACACATTTTACAGATCAGTTATAGGTTCACTCCTTTATATATCTAATTGGACTAGGCCAGATATTGCATTACCTCTCAATCTATTGTCAAGATATGTTAGTAAACCAACCTTGTATCATTGGGAAGCTGTCAAAAGAATTCTAAGATATCTGAAGGGTACATTAGATTTTTGTTTAATGTTGGAACCCAATAATGACAGAGAACCAAAAATTACTTGTTATGCTGATGCAGATTGGGCTGGTGATACATCATGCAGAAAGAGTACTTCTGGTTATGTTTTTCTATTGAATGATTGTCCAGTTTACTGGTATACTGGTAAACAAGAACTAGTAGCCACTTCTACTACAGAAGCGGAATATGTTTGTTTGTCCAAAGCTGCAAATAACCTTGTATGGTTCAATGATCTGATCACTGATGTTTGGAAGAAACCCACCTTACCATTTATTATGCATGAAGACAATAAAGCGGCCATTGAAATATCCAGATCCGATGCAATTGGACAAAGGTCCAGGCATATTGATATAAAGTTTAAGCATGTGAGACAACTGTCTCAAGACGGATTCATTAAAGCAATACATTGCGATACTTCTGAACAATTAGCTGACATATTAACAAAACCCTTACCTTCTAAACAACACAAATATTTAACTTCTAAATTATATGTATTATATTGTCCTGAATCAGAATGTAATTGGTGTTGTGTAACGAACCGGCATTTAGAGGGGGATTTGTCAGATGTAAATGCCTTATTCTCCAATGTGTAAATAATGTATATATGGAACATCAGAGGTTAACTTATTCTTTGGACTTTAATGTATTCATAACTTACCACTCCCATTCCTAGCTCCACCCCTTGTATATATAAGGAGCCACCCTCACCATTCTCGTCGCTTCTACCTTGAATATTCAGTGAATATAGAATGCCTATCATAATTAAAAAGAAATATATTTAAAGCTCTAACTCCTATTGTCTTTATTGAGTCTGATCCTGAAAATATTGCAACAGACTCGTGCAGTATACAGGTCCTCAATGGAAGGCAGGTTGGTAACCATTGTTTTTTCTGCAGTTCTAAATATCCTCTGAAGTCTGTGTCTGTCTTGTTGGGTTGGAGAACCAAACCAGACAGTTATAGAGGTGCTTATAGAACGTTATTGAAGAATGTTATTACAGTTTTAGAAAGTAAATATTGGTTCCTTGGTCACAACAAGTTGAACATTGAGCCAATCTTAATCCAAGTTAATTGAGGGAAGAGGAGAAGGAAGGAGATGGGAAAGGAGCGAGGGAAATGGATGGTAGGAGAGGAGTAGGAGAGAGGGAAGGAGAGGGAAGTGGAGAAGAGGAGAGAAGAAAGGAGAGAGGAGAGGAGGAGAAGAAAATGGAGGAGAGGGAAGTAGAGAGGGGAAAAGAGAGAGATAAATATATAGAATGTTATGGTATAATTATGAAAATAATGGTTATAACTATGATGTACAACATTATATGTTTAAAAGAGAATATAATGTATGATTAAGAGAATACCGGTTATAAATAGGGGTATAATACTATCCTGTTTCCCCCAAAATAAGACTTGCCCTGATAATAAGCCCAATTGGGCTTTTGAGAGCATGGCAATAAGGCCAAGCGCTTATTTCAGGGTTCAAAAAATATAAGACAGGGTCTTATTTTCGGGGAAACATGGTATGTATACTTAGAAAGAACTGGATACAGCCAATACTTTGTCGTTGCAAAACTGGAAATGTGATGTATTATAAAGAAAAATGAATAATAAAAATATTTATATATATAAAAAGTTGCCTTAATTCATTAGTTTTTAACATTGCCAGCTAGATGTTGAAATCTCTGAGCTAAATGAAAAACTTTGCTGGGTGGGATCTGATTAATATTAATAACAGATTAATATTAATCTGATTAATATTAAAAGTGATCATTTCATTCAAAGAGGAGAATATAATTTAAGTTTGTTTTTCATTTGGATATCACTTCTGGATTTTGTGCTTGTGATGAAAAATAAAATTAAACTCTGACTTTGGTTTTGTCAATTAGATAGAGTTGTCGTTATAGGAATGGCTAGTTATATAACTAATGTGTAAAAGCAAAAAAGTTGAAGCTGGATAGAAAAGCTCTATCTTGTACTATGCTAAAAAAGACTCTGAAGTCATTGCCTTCCCACCCCCTTTTTTCCCCTTGTACCTCACATTTTCTTTTCCCCTCTTTTTTTTTCCTTCCTTTAATTCCCTGTCACGACTTTTCTTTGCATTTTAAACATTAAATAAATAAATAAAAAGAAAAATAATTATTTGGGGGAGGAAACATAGTTAAAAAGGAAATCCTGGAAGCAAGATAATATTAACAGAATAGTACAATAACAAAAGAGTTGGATGGAGCGTAGAGATCTTTTAATCCAACCTCCTGTTTATGTAGAAGGCTGGATTCCATTCTGGAGAAATGGCTGTCCAATCTCTTCTTAAAACATCCAGTGTTAGAGCATCCATGATTTCTTGAGGCGAGTAGTTCCACTGATTAATTGTTCTCTCTAATAGGACATTTCTCCTTAATTATAGCTTGGATCTCTCTTTAATAATCTTCCATCCGTTACTTCTTGTCCTCTCCTCAGATGCTTTACAGAAGCCCGTCTTCTTTGTGTAAAAGGTAAAGGTTCTCCTCGCACATATGTGCTAGTCGTTCCTGACTCTAGGGGGCGGTGCTCATCTCCATTTCAAAGCCGAAGAGCCAGCACTGTCCGAAGACGTCTCCATGGTCATGTGGCCGGCATGACTAAACGCCAAAGGCGCACAGAACGTTGTTACTTTCCCACCAAAGGGCTGGATAGCTCTGCAGACTAAGCACTGTAATTTAACACAAGCTGTCTGCAATTACTGTAAGTTCGAATCTCACCAGGCTCAAGGTTGACTCAGCCTTCCATCCTTTCTAAGGTAGGTAAATTGAGGACCCAGTTTGTGGGGGCAATAAGCTGACTTTGTATAAAATATACAAAAGTATGAAGGCTATTGCTTAACGCACTGTAAGCTGCCCTGAGTCTCCGGAGAAGGGCGGCATATAAATCAAATTAAAAAAAAAAGTGGGGGGTCCCTATTTTTTCTACTTGCATTTTTTACGTGCTTTCGAACTGCTAGGTTGGCAGAAGCTGGGACAAGTAACGGGAGCTCGCCCCATTATGCGGCACGAGGGATTCGAACAGCTGAACTGCCGACCTTTCCATCGACAAGCTCAGCGTCTTAGCCACTGAACCACCTCAAAACTGGAAGACTGCTATCACGTCTCCCTTAGTTCTTCTTGTCAGAGTTTGCAGCAGAAGTCAAATCCAGAAAGCACACACGGGTAACTGATTCAGCAGGATTCATTAACTTCTCTTTATATATAATAGAACACCTGAAAATAAATGTACAATACCAATGGCTGATTCTTCTAACGTGGTAGAGAGTACAGGCAAACACAGGCAGAGGAGAGAACAGTTTCAGTTTCAATTCAGCAGAGCAGACTAGTTTCAGTTTCAGAGCTGAGCGCAGAGCTAAGCCACGCCCAGGCTCCAAAACTGTTTTAGTCACCAATCAGTTCCCATTGGCTGACTTAGTTGCTATGTCTATGCATCGGCTGACCTTGTTAGGGTGGTTCCCTAGGTGGCTAAGACACTGAGCTTGTCAATCAGAAAGGTTGGCGGTTCGAGTCCCTAGTATAGGTTTCCTGTGTGAGCAGGGGGTTGGACTACATGACCTCCAAGGTCTCTTCCAACTCTGTCACTGTTACTAAGCCCTATTCCAGTTCATGAATATTCTGACACTCT
This sequence comes from Pantherophis guttatus, assembly GCF_059756535.1. Lineage (NCBI taxonomy): Eukaryota > Metazoa > Chordata > Lepidosauria > Squamata > Colubridae > Pantherophis > Pantherophis guttatus. The sequence continues at coordinate 74,782,513 of NC_142070.1, read as the reverse complement.
TCGTTAGACTAGAGAAACTTGGCATCTGCAACCATTTATAGATGGTTTAACCCAGGGGTGAAATCCAGCAGGTTCTGACAGGTTCTGGAGAACCGGTAGTGGAAATTTTGAGCAGTTCAGAGAACCGGTAGCGGAAATTTTGAGTAGTTCAGAGAACCGGCAAATACCACCTCTGGTTAGCCCCAGAGTGGGGTGGGAATGGAGGTTTTGTAATATCCTTTCCCTGGAGTGGGGAGGGAATGGGGATTTTGCAGTATCCTTCCCCTGCCATGCCCACCAAGCCACACCCACCAAGCCACACCACGGCCACCAAGCCACACCCACAGAACCGGTAGTAAAAAAAATTGGATTTCACCACTGGTTTAACCTCCAGTCCCCTAAAACTCTTCGGTGCTCTTGTCTGGTTTTTCTTGCTCTTTTTCTCAAATAGTAGTGTGTGCAATCACAGTTTAATGATGGTGTATGTGCCTGAGTCTTCAGAGAGGGGCGGCATATAAATTGAATTAATTAATTAAATTAAATAAGTGTGTGCAAATGAACAGAGAATTGGCAGGAGGTTTTAGTCAAGTGTGGCGCTTTCTCTTTAAGTGAGAAGAATATCTTCTCCCCCCTCCATGTTTTAAACATTTTATTAGCTTATAGAATAAAATACAAAATAGAAAAGCAAAATAGGAAGACGGGGAGGGGGAAGGAAAACAGAAGAAAAGGGAACAGGGGAACTGACTTCCTCTGTTGCAGTAAAAAAAAGCATTAACATCAAACCACACCTTTTTACTATTCTGTAATAATATAAACTGAAAACTAAAAGCGACACGGTGGCTCAGTGGCTAAGCCGCTGAGCTTGTCGATCGAAAGGTCGGCAGTTCAGCGGTTCGAATCCCTAGTGCCGCATAACGGGGTGAGCTCCCGTGACTTGTCCCAGCTTCTGCCAACCTAGCAGTTCCAAAGCAGGTAAAAAATGCAAGTAGAAAAAATAGGGACCACCTTTGGTGGGAAGGGAACAGCGTTCCGTGCACCTTTGGCGTTGAGTCATGCCGGCCACATGACCACGGAGACGTCTTCGGACAGCGCTGGCTCTTCGGCTTTGAAACGGAGATGAGCACCGCCCCCTAGAGTCAGGAACGACTAGCACATATGTACCTTTACCTTTACCTATAGACTAGACATTCCTATAAAAACAAATCAACCTATTTGGTAAAACCCAAAATCAAAGTTTCAATTTATTTTCCACCTCAAGCACAAAGTGCAGAAGTGGTCTCCGCGTGGCAACACAAGTACTTATATTCTTCTCCCCCCCCCCACATCAAAATAGCCAATTTCTGCCAATTCCATCGGCTTCTGTAGCCAAGGTGAGAAGAATGTCTTAAAATTGCTTGAGGTGGACAGAGAGATGGCCTGTTTTACTAAGTGCCATCTCTGTGACAGTGGCCACTGCTAGGTGATGCTGAGGTCAGGCACGGGGCATACCCACATTCACAAATGCTGCTATTCACTGTCATCTAGGAAGGCAAATCTTCTCTATTGTTGCTGCCATTTATTTTTATTTTATTTTTTTAAAATTTTATTTTCAATTTATATACCGCCCTTCTCCCTGACTTATTTTAGCTCTGCTTTGCAAAGTTGTGATTAAAAAGGTCAGTGAAGGACTCAGCAGCTGCCTGCCTTTTCTGCTTCATTTAATTTTTAAGTTCAGGTAGTTTTCATTCTGGTTTTCTTTTTTTAAGCGGGTTGTCTGAATTTAACGATTCCCTAATTTATGATGTAACGTATGGCGCAAACTTTGAAAAGGAGCAGAGAATTAGACCTGCTGGGTAAAACAATGTGTAATCCAGTGCAGGCAGCCCTCAAGTTACAAGAGTTGGTTTGGTCATCAGCGTCTTTCAACGACGCCATAACCCCTTGTGGGGTGGAGTCTGAGCAACTGAATGGAGCTAGCAGAATGTTTTAATGGCCAGATGCCCTCCCTGTCACCAATACGGAGTTTTGTTCGGCAGATATATTCCCAGTATGCCCAGAGAGAGAAATATCTGCCTCTACCTAGGATCGAACTCAAAGCCTCCTGATTGTGAGGCGAGAGCTCCACCTCTAGGCCACCGCACCACTCTTCAACAGTTTGTTTAGTGACCATTTGGGACAAAGCACGAAGGTCACACAGTGACCTGAAAGTTAAAACTCCCCTTTAATGCTCCAAATTTGCTCTCAAACGTTCTTGGCAAAGCACACACACACACACACACACACACACACACGGCAGACTCTGGCTGCGCCCAGTCCAGCAAAACAAGGAACAGGGAAATGAGTCTAGCAAAACAAAGGAACAAACAATGAGTCCACAAAGGCAGGAATAAGGCACTGAATCCACAAGTAAAGAAGAAGTACCCACAATTTCTGGAAGAAAATCATTCCACTGATTCATTTATTTTTATTTATTTATTTATTGGTTCGATTTATATGCCGCCCTTCTCCGGAGACTCAGGGCAGCTTACAATACATTAAGCAATAGCCTTCATTCTTTTTGTATATACCTGCTTAATAGGGCTTTTGGCACCCCCTAAGCAGTGTTCTTTTTTATACAAAGTCATCTTATTGCCCCCACAATCCGGGTCCTCATTTTACCTACCTCGGAAGGATGGAAGGCTGAGTCAACCTTGAGCCTGGTGAGATTCGAACTCGCAGTAATTGCAGGCAGCTGGCAGCTAAGTGCTACTTAACAGCACTTTAGCCCACTGTACCATCAAGGCTCCTATCATTGTTCTAACTGTCAGGAAATTTCTCCTTAGTTCTAGGTTGCTTCTCTCCTTGATTAGTTTCCACCCATTGCTTCTTGTCCATACTTTTAATAATGGTGTCAGAATATAGAACAGGATAATTGGGAGACATGTCCAGGACTTTTGGTTGTTAGATGAATTTTTGGTCCAATTCTAAGCTGGGTCATTTCAGTGGTAGATGTGGAACAATTGCAAGAAGGAGGAGGAGGAGGAGGAGGAGGAAGAGGAGGCAAAGAAGAAGAAGAAGAAGAAGAAGAGGAAGAGGAGGCGAAGAAGAAGAAGGAGGAGGAGGAGGAGGAGGAGGAGGAGGAGGAGGAGGAGGAGGAGGAGGAGGAGGAGGAGGCAAAGAAGAAGAAGAAGAAGAAGAAGAAGAAGAAGAAGAAGAAGAAGAAGGAGGAGGAGGAGGAGGAGGAGGAGGAGGAGGAGGAGGAGGAGGAGGAGGAGGAGGAGGAAGAGGAGGCAAAGAAGAAGAAGAAGAGGAGGAGGAAGAAGAAGAAGAAGAAGAAGAAGAAGAAGAAGAAGAAGAAGAAGAAGAAGAAGAAGAAGAAGAAGAGGAGGAGGAGGAGGAGGAGGAGGAGGAGGAGGAGGAGGAGGAGGAGGAGGAGGAAGGGGAAGAGGAGGCAATGAAGAAGAAGAAGAAGAAGAAGAAGAAGAAGAAGAAGAAGAAGAAAGAGAAAGAAAGAAAGAAAGAAAGAAAGAAAGAAAGAAAGAAAGAAAGAAAGAAAGAAAGAAAGAAAGAAAGAAAGAAGGAAAGAAAGAAAGATTTATTGGAAGAGTCAAATAACAATACAAAAGGTGTGGATTTGATATGTAGATCCCTCCCTATCTGTGAGTTCACTGTGGAATCGGAGTGTAGCCTAAATGTCAAATGTGGATAGAGATGTCTTTGTATCTTTATTTTGAGGTTTGCGAGCAGATCAGAGGCTTTTGGCTTCTAGCGTGGTGTAAACCCTTTTTCCCCCTCATTCACAAAAATCACCCGTTTCCAGGGCATGAATCAGAATTGCCAGTTGCCTTTCCCTAAATGGGTTGCAAATCTATTGTATTATTTTCTTTTCCTTTTATCCTCCCTGAAAAGGGGAGCCTGCTGACAGCTTTTGGGAATTGGTCCTTCCTCTTCCCGCTAATAACAATTCAGTTGATTAAGATGGAATGTCACAACAATTTGCTGCACTCTTCACCGGTAGGCTCTTTCGGAAGCTTTCAAAAACAACTTCTCTTCCAGCATTTCCCTCCCCACCCCATTTGACCCCCCCCACCCCCCCCAAAAAATCAACTCTTCCCCACCTTTTAATTTGGATGAAAACTGTAATGAACATTTCAAACTGTGTGCTTTTTTTTTTCCTGCAGATTTCCCCTTTGTTTTATTTTATTTGAACTTCAAACTACTTTACGGTTTCTGCCAGGAATATCTTTGTTAAGGAACAGGCCTAGTTGTCAAAAGCGCGTTGAGGATTATGCTTGTTAACAGCTAGCAAAGAAAACTTGAAATATTCGACTCCTTATTTCGTCAAAATGTGAAACACCAGTCTTATTTTGAAACAGACAGTTAATTAGCTTTACGTAATGTCTGATGAGTTACCCCCTCTGGAGTTGGAGATCTTCCATAACGATGCCACTGGAAAATAAAACTTTTATTTTTTATTTTTATTTTTTTTAATTTGATTTATATGCCGCCCTTCTCCGGAGACTCAGGGCGGCTTACAATGCGTTAAGCAATAGCCTTCATACTTTTGTATATTTATACAAAGTCAGCTTATTGCCCCCACAAACTGGGTCCTCATTTCACCTACCTTAGAAAGGATGGGAGGCTGAGTCAACCTTGAGCCTGGAGAGATTCGAACCAGCAGTAAATTGCAGGCAGCTGTGTTAATAACAGGGTGCGTAGACCACTGTACTATCAAGGGTCTTGATTATTAGATGTGGTTCAGACTAAGACTGGATTCTTTTATACAGGGGTATGTGGACATCTATGGAAGCAAAGGAACTCATTGTGTTGTTCTCACAGCAGTGGTGAAATCCTCCCCGGTTTGCCACCGGTTTGCTGCCTGCACATGCGTGGCGTGCGCCAAATGCATGCTGCATGTGTATGCATGTGTGGTACGCACCTGTTGTGACCCAGGCCCAAGTAGTTAGTATTAAATACAAACAGTTCGAAAACAAAGAGAGTTTATTAGAACAGCTGAGAATTAACTCATTCTCAGCGTAGTCCAAACTAAATTAAAGCAAATTCTTCAAAACACCATTCCTCAGTTTATCGCCGACCTTGGGATAATTAGGCAAACTGCCAAAGGCTTTTCTTGGCAAAAGCTCAGAAGCAGAAGACGCTGACAAGAAATGAATACAGTGAAACAAGAAGCAATTCTCTCAACATTGTTTTCCGGCAAAGAGGCCAAGAGCCGTTGCTGGTCTTTTAAGCCTTATGGGAGGGGCCAATCATCTCTTGGCCCTACTCCTGAGTTGTCCTCTTTGCTGTAGCTGCTCCTGCCTCCTGGCAGGTCTTCTCATATGTGCAATAGGAACAGGCTCCTCCTGTTCTTCTGCCTCTCTGCTGTCCACCTCTAGAGGCTCTGGAGTCTGCACATCACTCCCCGTTGGCCCTGGCCCCATCTCTGCCTCCAATGCAAAGCCCTCATCCAAGCCTTCCCCAGCCTCCAGGACTGGCCCATGTTCTTCCTCAGCCTCATCGCTGTCCGACTCCACTGCCAGCTCCGCAGGCTGCAGGCGGACCACAACAGCACCAAACACGTGCTTCACACGGAAAAAAGAGGCTTAGGAAAGTAAGTAGAACAGCGAGGGGGGGAAACAGCTGTGCCATGTGATTTAGGTTCGCTAAAAAGCAGGATTTCCTGCTTTCTAGCAAATTTAAATCATGCGGCCCAGCTGATCATTGGAAATACCGGTTCGAACAAACAAGTAGATTTTTTTACTACCGGTTCACTTGAACTGGTAGCTTTTATTACTACCAGTTCCCCCGAACCGGTGTGAACTGGTAGCATTTCACCACTGCCTCACAGCCAAGAGCAATATTTGTGTGTGTGTGTGTGTGTGTGTGTGTGTGTATGTGTGTGTGTGTTTTAATTATTGATTTTCAAAGGAAATAAACAGGAACCTCATGAATTGAATTCAACTCTTAGTCTAATTAAAAGAAGGACTAGAGGTGACATGCTAGCAGTGTTCCAGTATTTGAGGGGCTGTCACAATCACGACAAACCATTTTTTATACCAAATTTATATTTGCTGATAAAGAAATAAAGGGAGACTACTATAGGTCTATTTCAAGCTATTTAGCTCTCATGAATGCGACTGCTTGAGGGCTCCTGGATTGGAGCTGAAAGGCAAAATGGAAGCAGGATGCTCCCTCCCATATTGGGGTAGACCAGGTGCTTCGACAGAAAAACACTTAATCTCTCCCCTGGCTCAAGTTGATAAAGGGAGGAGAACTTGTGGCTCAGAGGTTAATACAACTGCCTAATGTGCAGGCAGCCCAAGTTCGAATCCGAGTAAGGGTATGGTTAGCTTTATACATACATACATACATACATACATACATACATACGTGTGTGTGTGTGTGTGTGTGTGTGTGTGTGTGTGTAATGCAATATATTTGAGATTCAAGGAAGACTGCTCATAACCGGCATGTCTAAATCTAAGTGAGAAATCACACTGAGCATTTGGCTGAAGTTGCTTGAGCCGGTTCACAACACAGTTGCAAGGTATTCTTCCAGTGGGTGGAAAGGCAACAATGCTAAGAAAGCGAGGAAGCCAAGGAACATTTTGTAAAGGCTACAGGTGACATTACTTTATGGGTTTTTTTTATTATTATTATTATTTATTTATTTTTTAAAATTTGATTTATATGCCGCCCTTCTCCGGAGACTCAGGGCGGCTTACAATGCGTTAAGCAACAGCCTTCATACTTTTGTATATTTTATACAAAGTCAGCTTATTGCCCCCACAAACTGGGTCCTCAATTTACCTACCTTAGAAAGTATGGAAGGCTGAGTCAACCTTGAGCCTGGCAAGATTCGAACTTACTTTAATTGCAGACAGCTGGTGTTAAATTACAGTGCTTTTAGTCTGCAGAGTTATCCGGCTTTTTTGTTGTTGTTAACTAGGTCTACCTGTTCTGGACTGCCTAAATTCAGAAAATAATCTGGATTTCTCCAGCCAAATCTACTACCCTAGTAGATATTAGTGTTATTTTCCAAGAAATTCCATTATCAGCAAATTTCCACTTGGTGCAAAAATCTGTGAAGGATTTTACAAAAAGGATTCAATGCTCTTTTGGTAATTCATGGGCAAATTCCCCTTACCTTTTACTTAAGACCCTGACACAAATAATGCAACAGATAGTCTTCGATTTAAGACGTCAACTACCGTGTTTCCCTGAAAATACAACCTACCCCAAATGTAAGTCCTAGCTTGATTTTTACATGTGCACCCAATATAAGCCCTACCTCCAAAATAAGCCCTAATTAAGACCCCCACCCACCCACTCCAGGGTGCACAGGTAAAAATTAACCTAGGGTGGGGGTGGGGGGGTGGAGCTGCCCTACTACTTACCTTTGGAAAGTTACAGCCAGATCTTACACACCCTGACATCTGCCTTGCTGGCCCATTTCTTCATCAGCCAGCAAGCCAGCAAGGCTTTCCTGAAGGCCTCTGCAGCCGATAACAGATAAGAGACCTTGGAGGTCTTCTAGTCCAACCCTCTGCTTGAACAGGAGACCTACACCATTTCAGACAAATGGTTGTCTAGTCTCTTTCTGAAAGCCTCCAGTGATGGAGCACCCACAACTTCTGAAGACATTGATTGTTCTCACCATGAAGACATTTCTCCTTAGTTCCAGGTTGCTTATCTCCTTGGTTAGTTTCCAACCATTGTTTCTTGTCTTGCCTTGTGGTGCTTTGGATAATAGTTTGACCTCATCTTCGTAGCAGACCCTCAAATATTGGAGCACTGCTTTCACGTAACCCCTGCTCCTTCCTAGATTAGACATACCTAATTCCTGTAATCATTCTTCACATGTTTTTTCTCATGGATCTAACTTCATATTCTATATGAAGGCTGGGAAACTCTGGGAATTGACGTCCAGACATTGTAAAGTTGCTAAGGTTGAGAAACACTGCCCTAATCACATACATACTTAAAGTTGCGTAAACAATTCCCTTGGGGGGCTTGTTTCTTCTTCTAACAAGGATCAATAAACCAATTTATGCTTCAGTGAAAATATGCTGGTCTTAAACATAGCAGTTTTTCTGTCTTTCATGTGCCTTGACTACAGAGGGCTTAAGGCCATCATTGCGTCTGGCTCAGGGGTAAAATGCTACCAGTTCGGATCAGTTCAGCTGAACTGGTAGCGACGGTGGCGGGTGGTACGGAGAATCGGTAGCGACAGCAGCACGAGGCTCCGCCCACCTGTCCGGTCGTCATTACTTCCTGATTTTAACCAGGAAGTAACCTGTTTTTTACCCTCTGCGTATGCGCAGAAGGGTTTGCACATGCGCAGAGAGTCCACATGCACATGTGACACATGTGCAGGCATTTCCGAACAGGTGGGGAAGGTAAGTAGATTTCACCCCTGGTCTGGTTATATAATTTGTAGCTTCAGCATATTAAAATGAAACTTCCTAACAGTGAGTCTATTTCAAGTATGCTCAATGTTTTTTATCAGGATCACATAGACAAGGGACAGATGAATGTGTGTTCCATAAACACAAAGAAATCCTACGCACAATGTTTGTGTGAATGGTTGGTATTTAGCTGAGATGTATGCTTGAAAGGAAATGAGAGAGGGACAGAGGGAGGGAAGAGGAAATGAGAAGTCCTCCCAGCTATGAACGAATGCCAATATTTATCTGTAACTTAATCATTAATATTACAATTATTGATTTGTTAATTAGCAAGTCAGTAGTGCATAACTAATTATTCAGCCTTATTGCTGAATATATTAAGGTATTATGAACTTTAACTAGACTAGGCCATTGCTTTCCTATTTTGCAGGATATGTCAAGTGCTGAAAGACTAGGACCACGTGTGAAGTTCCAGTTCAACTGAGCTATTATTACTCATGCCTATATGCAGGAATCTACTCAATTTACTGTTGGCACAATTTTGGCATGAGATAAGGGTCAACGGAGAGTGGTGTGGTGGTGTAGAGGTGGAACTCTCGCCTTACAATCAGGAGGCTGGGAGTTCAATCCTAGGTAGAGGCAGATATTGTTGTGACCTAGGCCCAAGTAGTTATTACCAGACATGATCAGTCCTAAACAAACATATTTTATTAGAATAGCTGAGAATTACTTCATTCTCATCTTAGTCCAAATTAATTCTGAAACAAGTCCTTCAGAAAAACTCCTTTGGCCTTATCACAAACCTTTGTCTTCTTTGGCACCCAGCCAAATGCTTTTCTTGGCAAAGCCCCATGAAGTTCAGAAAAAAGAGACGCCGACAAGAAACAAATGTAGCAACGTTGATTTCCTACAAAGAGCCCAAGAGCCGTTGCTGCTCTTTTAAGCCTTATGGGAGAGGCCAATCATCTCCTGGCCTTACTCCCGAGTTGTCCTTTTTGCTTTAGCTGCTCTTTGGCAGCTGCTCTTTGGCAGCTCTTTGTATGTGTGCACTAGGAACAGGCTCCTCCTGTTCCTCTGCCTCTTTGCTCTCCACCTCTGGAGACTCCAGAGTCCACTCATCGCTTCCAGATGGCCCTGGCCCCATCTCTGCCTCCGACCAGAGCCCTCATCCAGGCCTTCCCCAGACTCCAGGACTGGTCCATGGTCCTCCTCAGCCTCCTCACTGTCCGACTCCACTGCCAGCTCCCCAGGCTGCTGGTGGACCACAACAGATATTTCTCTCTCTGGGCACAATGAGAATATATCTCCTGCAAACTCTGCATTGGTGACAGGAAGGGCATCCGGCCAGTAAACATTCAGTTGCCTCACCTCCACCCCACAAGGGACTATGGGGCCATTAAAAGACAAAAAAAAAAAAAAAAAGGTCAATGGAATTCAAGAGAAGTTGGACTTAGTCCATTTGTGACTACATAGCGACTCTAGACTGTTCCTCTTTTGACTCCAACACTGAGGTTCTGCCAGTCCTACTCACTCAGGTTTATTAATTTTGTTCCCAAACATTTCCCTAAAACATACAATCCTGCAATGAAAAAATGCATATTTGAAGCTAAGCATTTGCCTCAGCCCTCCTCTTTCTTTCAAAAAAAGTCTACTGCAGAAGCTCTAAATTTCCATGGGTTGAAACTTGTAACCATCCATCCTTAACAGAAGTGTGCAATGAACAGTCATGAATACGCGGAGAAGAAAATAAAAAGTATCAAAAGAGCTCATTTCAAGAATTATTTTCCTGCTTCATTCATCCTCACGTAATTTAATATTATGGAGATTGGAAGCATTACTTTTCATACAAATTATACAAATGCAAAATCTGATACTTAACCCAGTTCATTACAAGAAAAGGGGAGCTGACTGGTTTGAAGAATTATTTTAAGTAGACTAAATCCAAACTACTCTCAAAAGTTGGTCATGTTGGTATATCATCGGAATGCTAGCCGAAAGGTTTGTTAATTTTTAGATTATTTGTAGTGAAATACATATTCAGTGCATTTCGTGAAATATATATCACCATTTGGGTGTGTGTGTGTGTGTAATATATTACTGAAATCCGGAAAGGAAAGAAAAATAGATTCTGTAATTTTTACCCTTTGTAGCATGCAAAAATAATTTTATAATATATTATTTTTGTTTATTTGTTAGAGGATAGTCCATCTATGTTCAATAAATTCAGGACAACCTAGATATGATTTCCTTTTCCATTTTCATATGAGGTAGGTTCAGTGATGGGATTCAGCCGGTTCAGGCAAATCAGTTGTTAAATTGCTGGGTGGCCCTCCCCTCCCCGCCCCTTCCAGGAGTCCCCACGCACCTCATTTTGGCTCCCAGGTAAGTGCAGGGAGGCCTCCTAGGCCCAAAATGGGGCATATGGGGGGGGTGTAGCATCCACCATGGCCTGTTTTTGCTCCCAGGAGGCTTCAGGGAGGTCTACTAGGCCGAAATGGGGTGTGAGGGGGCAGTGCATCCCCACGGCCTGTTTTTACTCCCAGGAGGCTGCAGGGAGGCCTACTAGGTCCAAAACGAGGCATGGGGGGGGTGCAGCGTACCCCCTGTGGGCCATTTTTGCTCCCAGGAGGCTGCAAGGAGGCCTACTAGGCCCAAAACAGGGTGTGGGGGAGGCGGCATGTCCCCCCCCCCGTGGCCTGGTTTTGCTCCCGGGGGGGTGCAGGAGGCTGAGTGCTGCATGTCACACACCCCGGCCACGCCCACCATGGCCACGCCCACCCAGCCAGTCATTAGGGCGGAGAACCAGTTGTTAATTTATTTGAATCCCACCACTGGGTAGGTTGAACGAAAACCAGATTACCTGGTGAGATGAACTCGCATGGATGAAAGTTAGCCTGGGTGGCAAGATTTAATAATTTAAATCTGTGACAAAATACCCTAAGAAAAGATATTAGATCTTTTCCAATGAAGCAAAGCAACTCTAGGTCTGCTACTTTTAATTTAGATATATTTTTGTTTGCAGCCAACAAGACACGTCTGATCCTTGCTCATAATATTCCTATTCAATTATTAAAATTAGGTTTATTAGGGCCTTAGGTATTCTAGGGTCTAATTATTGATACTTAGATGTTTACCAGCTGGGAAAGACAAGAAGGACACAGCTATAAATATTAATCCTGAAAAGAGAGAGATGTTTTGTATTTTCCAGAAGCAAATGTCAAATGAGAGGATGGCTGGCATGTATTTAATGAGAAGATGCAAGACTTTATTAGCAAAGCTGCACTGCTTCTTGAAAACGTTATTTCTCAAGAAGATCCTATAGACAGGATGACTTACTGAGAAAACATCTACAGATCAAATGTGTTAAAGATATTGTTGTTGTGTTACCAACCAGCAGAGTGTAGAGCACAGAGAAACATTGCTGAGAGCAATGAATAAGAGATGTGCAAACTGGTTTATCAAAAGTTTACTTTATAGTGAAAAAACAATCTCATAGTCTTTAAATCAATCCAAGTCTTTGCCAGTTAAATCAGTCCAGTAGTTACAGATATCGTCTTACCAGACAAACAGTAGTTGGTTAGAATAACAAACTCACTCTGGTTCACAAACCACGATGGTAGCAGATCCATCCAACCGATGATAGCACAATGGTAGCAATTCCACACACTATGGTAGCTTATCATCAACTGAATACGTTACAGTACCTTTCTTAAATACGTTCACAACCAGTGATTGTCTAATTACAGCATGACTCAGCATTACAACGAATCAGCAGTAAAACTTTAAAGTCACACAATACATATTCATATTAAAGTCACAGAACATATATATTGCCTGGACAACTTGTTAGGCTCAAACCATATCCTAACCAAATGCTTTAAGGCCTTCTGAACTAGTTACTCTGTACTGCCTTGTAATCATGGTTTTCTTTTCTTTTTCACATTAGTCGCATTTGATGTCTAAAATAACAAAGTGATTAGATTATTATTTGACTCATGTCAAATTTTGTACCTATTTCTAGAGAGAGGGGTGGAGGGAGGGAGAGGAGGGAGAGAGGAGACAGGAGGCAGGAGTGAGGAGAGAGGTGGGAGAGAAGAGAAGAGAGAGGGAGAGAGAGGGGGGAGAGGGAGAGAGAGAGGGAGGGAGAGAGAGAGGAGAGAGAAAGAGGAGAGAGGAAAGAGAAAGAAAGAGAGAGGGGAGGGAGAGAGAAGAGAGAGGAGAAAAGAGAGAGGGAGAAAGAAAGAGGGGAGAAGGAGAGAGATAGGGAGGGAGAGAGGAGAGAGAGAGGTCACTATTGGTTAGATCACTATTAAGGTATCCAGAGCAGTAGTGCAGGTTTCAATTTAGTTTGCTACTGATTTGCTCATGAGTGCACGTACGCACGTGGGTGCAATGCTTCTGCGCATGCACAGAGATGTCCAGGCGGGTGAGCAGAGCCTCCCACCACTGCCACTACAGGTTCACCCAATCCTGGGCAAACCGGTAGCAACCCACCACTGATCCAGAGGCTTTGGAGTTGGGGGAGGAGACTAGCAATTTAATCAATAAATAAAAGATCAAGCAGGAATGAAGATAATGGAAAGACAATTACTTGCTTGACTTCATGAGGCAGAAAATACGACTTCAGCAACAGAGTGGTCAATGCCTGGAATGCACTACCTGACTCTGTGGTTACTTCCCCAAACCCCCATAACTTTAACCTTAGACTGTCATTTTTGTATATCTCGTTTTTTTCTACGTGTTTCACTTTTCTTCTTTATACCGTAACTGCTATTCTAATAGTAAATCCTTCATAAAAGTTATTGCATTACATTCTTGATTAAATTATCTTTCCATTGATATATAATTTTATGGTATTACTCCAAAAAAGAAGTGGTGTTATTAGCTAGTTTTAGGAAATACACTTTTCCCAAAGGTTTCCACAATTTTGGCCACTACTGTAGATTTTAGTGTTCTAGTACAAAAATCTTAACAACATTTTACACACACAAAAAAGAGAGCTAATTCAGTGAAACCTGATGTTTACAATCCAGATGTATGGTCTCACTCTCTATAAATGCAAATAAATTTCCTACTCAGCTCCTTCAAACCAGCCATCCGTTGGGACCCAGTAACTAACGTTCTTACTGTTCTCTCCAAAGTCAGGCAGTTTTCCCAATGGCAGGTGGTCTTAAAAAAAGCTGGAAGGAAGCCTCGTGGGCATGTTCCAGTTGTCTCATTGTCTCCAGGACAACAGAAGGATCATTTAAAATATGAATATCCCTGCCGTGGAACTTTCTTTTGCTTCAGTTGTGTAGAAATTGCTTTCTAAATCTGAATTTAATAGTGAACTTTAAAGTATGCATGTTATGAGGAAGTTTCAAAAAGAATGTAGCGTGTTTCCCCGAAAATAAGACCCTGTCTTATATTTTTTTTGAACCCCGAAATAAGCGCTTGGTCTTATTTTCGGGGAGGTCTTATTATTTTGGGGCGCATGGAGCAAGATGGGGCTCCTCTCGCCATCTTACCTGATTTCCAGCTCTGCATTTAAATATTTTCAGGGAGGACTTATTTTCGGGGGAAGGCTTATTTTAACGCAAGCGCTCAAAAGCCCAATTGGGCTTATTATCAGGGAGTGTCTTATTTTCGGGGAAACAGGGTATCAAAAAGTTTTGATTTCAAAACAATAATTTGGAATGTTAATTTAATCGGGTTAAAACTAGGAAGTGTAAATTACTGAATAGTGTTAACCGGATAATGATGGTTCTGTAAATAGATACTAGTGTAAATATAAGTACGTAGTTGAACGATTGAATAAGAATAGAGAATATATATCCATGTTGATACAGTAAGCTGTAAAATAATATATGATGTAATGTTATGTTTGTTACGTGTTTTTAATGTGTTTTTGTTTTTTGTTGTATTTTTCTTTACTTTGTCAAAGTAAGTCAAAAGTTCAATAAAAATTATTTTTTTAAAAAAAATTAAAAAAGGAAGTTTTGATTTCAGACACATTTTGAAAGAAAAGTTAAGTGTTTTAGCGTGGATTAAAAAAGGTATTTTCCCTTTAAGGTTAAAAGAATACAGGGAATTTTGTTAATATAGATGGTGATGGTTTATAAAGATGATTAAGTGTAAGTAGAAATACATATTATTTCCACAGCAGGGAAAATAAAGTAGAAGTGGTTAAATTGATTGTTTTATTCAAAGAGAAGAGCATATTTAATTACGTTTTGTTTTATTTGGACATCACTTCTGGATTTTGTGCTTGCATTTAAAAAAATAACACTTTGGTTTTGCTGATTAGATAGATTTGTTGTTATAGAAATAAATAGTTACGTGCCACTGATAATGCTGCTGCCCTACAAAGAGACCTTGACTATATGTCTGAATGGTCGCGTAATTGGCAACTCCAAATTTCAACTAATAAATGCTCTGTCCTACACATTGGCAATAAAAATCAGAACACCAAATACAAATTGGGCGGAAACAATCTCGAAGACGACCCTCACTCTGTCACTCATCTCAGACGAACTAAGCCCCAGAACTCACTGTAACAGCATTGCCAAAAAGACATTAAGAGTTGTTAACCTAATTTTGCGAAGCTTCTTCTCTGGTAACACTGTTTGCTAACTAGGGCATACAAAACCTTTGCCAGACCAATTCTTGAATACAGCTCGTCCACCTGG